>NW_027592520.1:0-52004 GCF_964213995.1 Mustelus asterias | reverse complement strand
CGGGGTAGGAGTGTGCGTCCTGTTTCATGGGGGGGAGAAGGAGTGGTGTCCCTGTGTGTAAGGCGGGGTGGGGGTAGGAGTGTGTGTCTCTTGAAGCCGGGGAGGGTGGAGTGTGTGTCTGTGTTAAGTGGGGTAGGAGTGTGTGTGTGTGTCCGTGTCTAAAGTGGGGTGGGTGTATGAGCGTGTGTCTGTCTTTGAGGGAGGGGGTAAGGAGTGTGTGTCTGTGTTTCATGGGGGGTAGGGTGTGTGTCTGTGGTTGGGGGAGATGGGTAGGAGTGTGTGTCTGTGTTGGGGGAGATGGGGTAGGATGTGTGTCTGTGTTGGGGGGAGATGGGGTAGGAGTGTGTGTCTGTATTGGGGGGAGATGGGGTAGGAGTTGTGTCTGTGTTGGGGGGAGATGGGGTAGGAGTGTGTGTCTGTGTTGGGGGGAGATGGGGTAGGAGTGTGTGTCTGTGTTGGGGGAGATGGGGTAGGAGTGTGTGTCTGTATTGGGGGGAGATGGGGTAGGAGTGTGTGTCTGTGTTGGGGGGAGATGGGGTAGGAGTGTGTGTCTGTGTTGGGGGGAGATGGGGTAGGAGTGTGTGTCTGTGTTGGGGGAGATGGGTAGGAGTGTGTGTCTGTGTTGGGGGAGATGGGGTAGGAGTGTGTGTCTGTGTTGTGGGGGAGATGGGGTAGGAGTGTGTGTCTGTATTGGGGGGTTGGAGTGTCTGTGTTTAAGGGGGGGGCGGTGTCTCTGTCGGAATTAATCTGTTTTTTTTTAAGTGATGCCAATCGATTCTGTGTGCTGAATTCCGCCAAGTCCTGAATGTGAAATGAGGCTCTTTCTATCTGGTTGCTGAGCGGGACCTGATTTGAAGTTCTCCGCTGTGAGGCGTCTTCTCCGTTCCTCGCCGCCATTTTGAAGACTCGCGCCTTTCCCGCGCTTTGGGCGGTTTGACCCCTGCCCCGGAAGTGGGGATGGCGGCAGCCGCGGCGCCTGCGCAGTGTCATTCAGCGCCGATGCTTATGCAGGGAGCGAGTCGCCGCCGCCGCCGCTGTCTGAGCCACCATCACCGGCACTGTCATCTGGGATGACGGAGGATCGGGCCGCTGCTGCAGCCAAAAAGAATTCCAGCTGTCCCAGGTATGGAGGGAGTCGGAGGACACCGACTTTTTTGCATTAAAAGTTCTTTGTCCCTCGCCTTTCATTTAGCTGCGGAACAAGAACCAGGCTCCCTTGTTATGTGCAGAGTTGCATTTATATATCGCTTTTCCCATCCCCTGAACATCCCATTGCACTTTACAGGCAACGAAGGAGCTTATTTGAAGTGTCGCCTCTATTGGGAAGAGGGACATAGCAGCCAGTTTGCGCACAGCAAGATCCCACAAGTTTGTACCAATTTCCCAGGGCATCTGAGATGAGGGAGTGAGAGGTGCATTATTTTCCAGGATGCTGGATGTACCTTCCCAGCTCCTTTTCCAGGTCGTGCCATGGAACTTTTTGGACCCACTGGAGAGGGCAGATTTGCTTTAGCGGTGCATCTGGCCAGCTCTGACAGTGCAGCATTCCCTTCCTCAGAGAGTGGAGTTGAAACCCAAGATCAGCCATGGCCATACTGAATGGTGGCCCAGGCTTGATTGACAATGTGGTCTTCTGGTCCTGATCCTTCAGCATTTTTGGGCCCCTGTAGTGGGTATCGAATCCGGAACCTTATGACTTCGGAGTCGAGAGTGTACAGACTGAGTTGTGGCTGACACATACAGGAGGAGCACTGTTGACTCCTGTGGTATTTGGTAGGATCACATCCCTACAGTGCAGAAGAGGCCCTCTCCCCACACATTTACCATTGCTAATCCACCTAACCTGCACATCTTTGGACTGTGGGAGGAAACCGGAGCACCCGGAGGAAACCCACGCAGACACGGGAAGAATGTATAAACTCCACGCAGACAGTGACCCAAGTCTGGAAATGAATCTAGGTCCCTGGAGCTGTGAGGCAGCAGTGCGAACCATTTTATTTAGCGAAAGCGTAAACAATTAGCGCAGAAAAACTTGCTAGAGAGCCATGCATGCCATCCACCCTATTTTAGGAGGAGGTGGATGAGAAGACCAAGTAAGCCGGATGAAATCAAGCTACAACCAAAATATCCGAACCTTCTCTCTTGACTCTAAATAACCCAGCAAACTGGGTGACCCTGGCTTGGACAAATACAGGCAAACCTGGGCAGGGTTTGGTTCTGGTGAGCGTTGTTGTAACTGATTAATTTCCAAATGTACCCCAGAGCAACCTTGAGGGGGGGGCAGAGTTCTGAGGAAGTCATATGGACTCAACATTAATGCCTCCACTGGCAACCAATCAGCACTTTTTTCATGTAGTAGAAATTGTTGTTTCCCCTATTAGGGTTGGAAAATTCTTGACAGCTATCCTGATGGGTGCAAGATGGAAAACTTTGATAGTATGTCTCTTCTTCTGCTTCCCCCCCCCCCCCGCCCCCGAATATTCAAGTGCTGGGACACCAAACAACTGTTTAAAATAAATCTAAGGATGGTATCTGGTTGATTCATTGCTCACGTTGTACAAAGTGAGTAGTTGCGATGTTTGGTGTGTCATCTAATCATTCTTCAGCTGCGTAAGGGTATAAATTACAAAGTGTAGGGGTATAAATACAAAGTATAAATTTGTTGCCCTACCGTATGAATTTGCTGTTTTCCCTGACATTGGTATTCCTGTGAATTGACCTGATCAGTGCAAGATGAAAAACTTTGACAAAACGTCTTTTTTTTTCTCCCGGCAATACTCAAAACACTGTTACAGTTGGTCAGTTTAAAAGAACTTCTTTCTTCCGAATGCTGTAATAGTTGCTTTTGTTGTTTCTAACACAGTATTGAGCAAATGCTGGCCTCAAACCCTGGGAAGACGCCTATTAGTTTACTGCAGGAATATGGAACAAGGATTGGAAAAACACCGGTGTATGATTTACTGAAAGCTGAGGGCCAAGCCCATCAACCTAATTTCACTTTCCGAGTGACAGTCGGAGATATTAACTGCACAGGTTTGTGTGTCTCGTACTTCAATGTGATCGGTTTCTTCATTATTGGGGGGCGGGGAGTTAAAACTTAAAAGAAAAAACCCCTCTCTGCTACTTTCAATGTTTTGTGTCTAGTTTTGTCCCATTTAATTCTAATGGGGTCCTGGCATTAGATGCTGGTGTGGTTCCTGTTTCTGCGGAGACTTGATACTATGATGAGCACTGATGGGTTGAGTGAGACACTGCTGATTGTGGTGTCAGATAGCTCCACTTTAAATTTAATTTTTGATGGATGTTTCTGGAATTTTTCCTAAACATTGGCTTATCACAATCTGCAATTTTTGTAAAATTTAAAATGAAAGTGTCTTTGCACATGTCCTTTTACAATGAGGACACAGTCTTATGACTAATTGGGTCACAGTTCTGTTTTTTTTCCATTGTATTAAGCAGTACTATGGGAATCTTACTCCATGTTTCTGTTTGTGATCATTTAAAAACCCATAGCCTTAACAAATTCCTCTAACGGTCCCTTCCTATTTTCCCTGTTTTCTTTTGCAATGCACGGTGATACAGTGCAGTGCTGCTCAGGGACTTAATACCATCTGTGTGATCAAATGATGCTGCTGGCTTTAACAAAAGACATTTCAAGACCTTCCCTTTTGTTCCACCTGACCCCCCCCCCCCCCCCCCCCCCTTCCCAACAAACAGAAACCCCACCACGTTTCTGCCTGCCTTTCGTTCTGCAGAAGAGTCACGCAGACTCGAAGCGTTAACTCTGTTTCTCTCTCCACAGATGTCAGACCTGCTGAGTGTTTCCAGCACTTTCTATTCCTTACTCCCGATCTCCAGTGCCTGCAGTATTTTGCTTTCATTTCGAGATTGATGATGTTTCCCAGCTAGTTTGTAGTGTGGGGTCACCCTTCAAGAATTACTTCCTATCTGAAGCCAGTTAAGGAGGCAACTTGAGGCAAGGCTCCTGTCTATGTGGACCTGCTGCAAAACAGCAGTGTTTGTACCTGCTTTATGCGGGCAAGTACGGGATATTTTAAGGACATTATTGCACTGGCATCAACAATGAGGGCTGGGAAGGATAGCCGTGTTGATTAATGTAATAACTAGCAGACCCACATGATGAACCGTGCAAGTGGGTCATCTTCGAGACAGAAAATGTGAAATAAATAGGCTCCAGCAAGATGCTTTTTGATGGGCAGAATCTTTGCATAGAATGTATAGAAACGGATCCTTTGACATGACTGCTCTGTGCTGGTGTTTCTGCTGCACTAGAACCTCTCCCCACCCTTGTCATCTCTTATCAGTGTAATCTTCTATTCCTTTCTCCCTCAAATACTCATTTGACTTCCCTTTCAATACATTCCTGCTATTTGCCTCAACTGCTCCACGTGGTTATGAGTTCCACATTCCCATTGCTGTTTCTCCTGAATTCCCCATTGAATTTACTCGGAGGAGAACTTTGAATCTCCTTTGTGTGTCGACCCGATCAGTGGGGAATATACCAGCCTTCCCAAACCATGGCGTGACGTTCCCTTTTAAAACAAGGTGACACGACATTAGATCAGTGGGCCTACCAGATCCATCGTCAATAAATCAGTGTCATGATGCCCTTACTGATTTTCGCAAGCGCAAACAACTTGATAACTGCAAGCTAAGAACAAAAAAACACCTTGTGTGGATTACTTTGCAGTGGAGTAACTGTTTCTGTTTATAGTAGGTAAACACATGGGGTGGTGGCGTAGTGGTATTGTCACTGGACTAGTAATCCGGGGACTCGGGTTCAAATCCCACCAAGGCAGATGGTGAAATTTGAATTCAAAGAAATCTGGAAATTAAAAGTCTAATAACGACCATGAAACTGTTGTCAATTGCCACAAAAACCCATCCGGTTCACTAACGTCCATCCTTCTCTGAAGCCAGACCCACGAGAATATGGTTGACTCTTAAATGGCCTTACATGCCAATGCAATTGTAGTTAGGAATGCTGGTCCAGCCAGCAACACCCACACTTCATGAATTAAGGAAAAAACATAGTGGCCATTTTGTGCACAGCAAGATCCCTCCGAATATTGCGATGAATGGCCAGTCACTCTTTTTTTAACTGGTGTTGTGTTGAGGGGATGTCTTAACCAGGTCACTCGGTGAGCTGTGTTGCACTTTCAGTGACGTCTTGGGCTCTTTCCCACCTGAAAAGGCAGTTTGGTTCTTTAGCATGTTGCTAATCTTGAGTAGTGAGCATCCTAAAGTAGGTCTTGAACCCACATCCTCTGGCCTGGGGTGAGCCTGCTTGCTAGCTTATAAGCAATGGAGGCAGACTAACGCGTCTGAAAAAGTTTCGCACATGAAGGGACTGCGGTGCACGTTTGACATAAACAGATCTGATCCGAGCATGACTGTTCAAATCTGGCTGAGGGTCTGTTTAGCGCTCATTTCGGGGCTGAAGAAAAGTCGGTGGCCGTTTTAAAATGGTTATTTTATGGTCGGCAGCTGCTTCATGGTTTTGATTTCAATTTGTGTTTTAATTGATGTTTTTCCCCCCTCAGGTCAGGGGCCTAGCAAAAAGGCAGCAAAGCACAAGGCAGCAGAAGCTGCCCTGAAATTACTAAAGGGAGGAAACATGTTGGAGCCCATGTTGGATGGAGTCAAGTACGTGAATAGCTTAACTGCACCTAGAAAGATCTTTCCATCCCATCTTCAAATGGTGATATTCAACCCTTTTATCTGCCCTTCCCCCTTCCTCCTCCATCTCTTCCAAAAAGCAGTGACATATGAAGGGAAACCATTCCACAGGGGCTATCGGCTTCCTGGTACTCCGCCAAATGGTCCTTCAATGGTGGCAAGTGTTGGTATGCTGCTGAACCAAGTGGGTCATTGCAGCTGTCCCCAGTGGGGCTGCTTTCTCTTCCTCCCCACTCCACACTGGTCAAAGGCAGGGACTTCAACCTTCCCAATTGTACCCCACTGATAATGCAGTGCCAATCAAATGTTGTGACGAGATGGCAAACCAAGGACCCATCTGCATGTTCCAATTGGTTTAGTTGGGTGTGAAAAATTCCTTGACACTATTGCTTGGGAGTTTGCCTGGTGTCCTAGGCCAATGTTGCTCCGTAAACCTGTCCCTCCAAAATTTGGTTGCCCAGTTCACTCCTCTTGTTCCCGTTTATCGACATCGCGGTGCGCAAAATGGCTGCGGCATTTGCCTACATAAGTCACTGCACTTCGATTCAAAGCAAGTCACCATATGTGAAGCATTTTGAGACGTTTCTGAAAAATGTACAATCGCACTACGTGATGCAAATTCCTTTTCTTCTTAGAGCTAACTCTGAGAGCAGCGATTAAACTTGGCTGGAAAACCTAACTGCTATCTGTGCAGTGTATTGGTATCTGATATGTTGATGGAGCAGCTAGGCTTTGACAAGAGACTCCAGGCACCCACATGCTTTTAAAGTAGAATGGTACTGGACCCAGCACCCTGAACGTGTCCAAATCTGTTCCCAGATTTCTCCGCTACATCTTGGAAACCTGAACTGGCAGTACAGGTGACATGTTGGCAAATCAGTGGGATAGTCCCGTCAGGAGTAGGAAGGGTGGGTTAAGCGTGATTGGAAAAGTTCTGCTATTTGGTACTAAACATATTAACAGTTGCATGAAGGAGACCTTTAGTCCATCTCACCCACCTATTCCCTTGGTGCATTCCAGAACACACGGAATCTCTTATGCACCGTTGTTTTTCAAAAATAACCAATTTATTGGAAATTATAAAGGCATTCATCATTTAGTTTGAGATATGTTTTAAGGTAGTATGTTTATTGATACAAACTCATAAAAGCTTGATAGTGATAGCTACTGATGGATATGAAAAGTGGTGATTCACAATACACAGAGTGTACAGGTCTAGATTTTCTGATAATCTCAATTCTTGCAGCGCAGAAAGTGGCCATTTGGCCCGTCATGTCTGCACTGGCTCTCCGAATGAGCGATTCACTTAGTGCCCTTCTCCCCGTAACCCTGCACTTTTGTCCTTTGAACGGGCAGGTTCAAATGTTGGCATTCCAATCTGGAAAATTTTAGGCCCCACTCTCCAATCGAAGCTTCAAGTTGCCTTTTTTTAAAAAAACGTTTGTGGTGATTACAAAGATGAAAGACGACTGGGGGATTTTCCCAGTGCTCATGGTCAACATTTCTCTCTTCACCACCACCACAGACATTCCCCTCATCGCTGTTTGTGGGATCTTGCTTGCGCAAAGTGGCTGCCGCGTTTGCCTGCATGCTGATGATCGCTAAACTTCAAAAAGTAATTCCTCACGTGTGAAGCGCTAAAGAAACGTTTTTGAGAGACGTGATGAGGCGCTATGCAAAAACAAATGTTTTTTTTTTAATTAAAAGGAACTTCCTGCCCCTTTAATTCCCAAGTTGTCCAATCAGACAGGGATTCAGTGCGTTGGGCCTGTACCATACCATTGGAAGAATGTGGGCTCCTAGTCTTTCCACACAGACCAGCTCCAGTCTGCATTGTGCTGAGACTGGACACTGGAGGTTCTTGCCTCAGGTGGGAAAGGGGAAGATCAGCTGGTGGATTACCTTACTGAAGTGAGACTCAGTTAAATGTGCAGTGCGCTGTGTAACGGTTCGAACCATATCTATTAAAGTACCCGCACCACACAGCAGAGGGACAATTTATGCCTTTACTTAGCATTTATTGACCATAAATGCCTAAGGGCATAGTGTGGGACTTGTATCATCTATCAGCCATAACCAGGTAAGGATGTTAGGCCCCTCCTTGAAGGATAGAGTTGAACCAATTGGATTTTTACAACAGAGCAACAGCATTTGAGATCTTTTGTTTGCTGGTTACGATTAATTTGATTTATTGAATTCAGTTACGCAATCTGCCACAGTGGGGTTTGAGCTCATTACCCTCTTAGTCTAGTACCTGACCCGCTAAGCTACCGTGCCGTAATACCCATCCCAGCCAAGTTGCCGTGGAGACTAGGTGTGAAAGCCCTCCATCTGCTCTCTCACACGCTGGTGTGATCTCTGGCATTTCAGAAGCTGAGAGTTTAGTGATGAATCGTTCTCTGGTGAAGTACCTTGTTTTGCCCCTCTTTTCACTACCTGCTTTCCCCACCCATCCCCAATCCTACGCTGTGCCACTGTGGAGCCATTTGTTTGCATGTCTGCACAGTTGAAAAGTGCATTGCAGGCTTGCGCAGTGGCCCATGTGTCTGTGCAGAAGGGTTATCGGACAGGAATTGAGCAGAGACCAAGGGGTAAGTCACCCGACTCTTTCCTCGGTGCTCCTTTGGCCAAAGAAAAAGAGCCTCTGAGTAACTGAAAAATATTTTAAAATCACAGCTTCTCATTGCTCCACTCTTCTCTCTCTCTCTTTTTTCTCTCCAGGATCTCTAGTACTGAATCTAAAAGCTCCAGCTCTGCTCAGCTGGCAGAATGCAACCCTGTGGGGGCCTTGCAGGTATTGTGTTCTTATTCATTTTCCCAAGACTCGGGGTAGATGTACGCAATGGGTCAGCGGTGGGAAACCTGCAACTTGGGGGCCACATGTGGCCCATCTGAGTGCGGCCCCATGAGACATTTTGTTGACCATTGCTCCAGGCGCAGGGTTGCCACATTCTGCTGATTTCCGTCCGTGTAGTTTTATTTCCTACCGGTGTGACTGAAGTGATTTGCACGTAAAGCAAGGGTAAGTGAAGTGAGGTGTGTGCTGATTACACTCAACATTGAGTGTGAGAACCGTGCGCTCCCTCTGTGTCCAAAGTGTCAATATTTCTTTTGTTTTTACCATTTGAAGTTGCCGATAGTTCTATTAATATATGAATGATTAATCATTTTCTATAACTCGTGATGAAAGATTTGGCATGTAACAAACGTATTTAATCTTATTCAAGGGTGGTAATTAATGAACATGCCCAACCAATTTCAATCTTACAGCCAACTGAGATGAAGGAGGGCCACTCATTCGGCCCACTCACAAGCCTAAGCTGTCCAGTGTGGCTTTGGGTCCTTTACTTCATGTCCAGAACATAAACAGGCTGTTTGATCTCTTTCCCCCCCCCCCCCCCCCCACTTGATCTCATTCTAACGCCATATCCTTATATTCCTTTCTCCCTCATGTGTTTACCCCGATTCTTCTTAAATACATCAATACTATTCACCTGGACCACTCCCTGTGGGAGCGAGTTCCACATTTTCACCATTCTCTGGATAAAGAAGTTTTTCCTGAATTGGATTTGTTGGGGACTACCTTGTTTTGCTCCTTCTCAGCAGTAGAAGCAGCTTTTTTAAAATATCTACCCTATTTGAAACCCCTTAGTCATTTTAGGTTTTTGGGAGGCTGAGAGTCCTGTGATGGATTTGAGTTATACTCTCGAGGCGATTGTGTGAAAGTGCTTTTAGGCAGATTGTTGATGCACTATCAGTGATGTTCTGTTTAGTGTGTGCTCTTTCTTTCCAGGAGCTGGTGGTTCAGAAAGGATGGAGACTCCCAGAGTATACAGTCACTCAGGAATCTGGTCCTGCCCACAGGAAAGAGTTCACCATGACATGCCGGGTCGAGAGATTCTTGGAGATAGGTAGAGGCATGCCAAGTCCTTCAGTGTTGTTGTCTTGTGTGCTTTCCTCTGATACTGCTGCTGTTGTGGTGGGGTGCCTCTGCTGCCTTCCTTCAATGTTCTGGCTCTGAGTCACATTATTTGTAATGGGTGCATGCTGAGCCACGCTGGTGTCCAATTGATTGTTTAGCTAGGTTCGGAGAAGCTGCACATATGACATTTGGCTTCTTAGCAGAGTGCAGGTAATCTCGGGTAACGTCCTCTTAACTTTCCTCTTTAATCTTGGTGCAGTTGGGATGACAATGAGGACAGAGATGTGCTCCTCCTGCACGATGTGGGAGCTCGGAGAATTCCTGACGACTACACCTGTGGGAAGTGCATCCGGCTGCAGCTTCTGGGAGACCGAGTTAGGGAGCTGGAGCTGGATGATGCACTCAGGAGTACTTTATACATAAGAGTTTTGGTGAGGCGGCCAGACCTAAGGTGCAGGCAGAGAGCAGCTGGGTGACCACCAGGAAAGGCAAAGAGAGCAGGCATAAAGTGCAGGAATCGCCTGTGGCCACTCCCCTCATAAGCAAGCATACCATTTTGGATACTGTTGGGGGGGGATGACCGTCCAGATCTGTGGCACTACGACTGGCTCTGGAGCACAGCGGGAAAGGGTAAAGGTAAACAGAGGACCGCAGTGATAGGCAACTCGATAGTTAGGGGGACAGACAGGAGATTCTGTGACCACAAACAGGAGTCCAGGATGGTGTGTTGCCTCCCGGGTGCCAGGGTCAAGGATATTTCGGAGCGGCTGCAGAACATTCTCAAGGGGGAGGGTGAGCAGCCAGAAGTCATTGTGTACGTTGGCATAAATTACATAAATAGAAATATGGATGAGGTCCTGAGGAGTGATTATAGAGAGCTCGGATAAAGGTTAAGAAGCAGGACTTCGAGGGGGGGTAATCTCTGCATTACTTCCAGTGCCACAAGCTAGTGAGTGTTAGAACACGGGAATATAGCAGATGAATGTGTGGCTAAAGCATTGGTGCAGGGGACAGGGATTCAGATTCTTAGATCATTAGGATCTTTTCTGGGGCAGAGGGGGCCTGTTTATGAAGGACGGGTTGCATCTGAACTGGAGGGGGACCAATATCCTGGGGGGCAGATTTGCTGATGCTACAAGGGAGGTTTGAACTAGATTGGCGGGGAGGGGCGGGTGGGATCCTCAGCAGCAGGGAAGCAAATGAGGGGCTGAAAGGACTTACAGTACTCGGCAACAGCAAGCTGAATAAACCTAATAGGCAGGAGCACAGCAGGGACCGGGGGAAACATGTTGAATTAAATTGCATCTATTTCAATGCAAGAGGGCTGACAGGTAAGGCTGATAAACTCAGGGGATGGATCGGTACGTGGGATTGGGCTATTATAGCCATAACTGAAACATGGCTAAGGGAGGGACAGGACTGGCAGCTTAATGTTCCAGGGTACAGGTGCTTTAGGCGGGACAGAGGTGGAGGAAAGTGAGGAGGGGGAGTTGCATTCTTGATTAAGGGAAGCATCGCAGCAGTAGGCAGATGAAATAACTGAGGGATCGTCTAACGAGGCTTTTGTGTGTGGAATTAAGAAATAAGTAGGGGATGATGACCTTATTGGGGTTGTACTATAGGCCCCCAAATAGTTAACGGGAATTAGAAGAACAAATATGCAGGGAGACTGGGGAAACTTACAGGAGTAATAGGATTGTCATAGTAGGGGATTTTAATTTTCCTAACATAGACTGGGACTGCCATAGTGTCAGGCTTAGATGGGGTGGAATTTGTTAAGTGCATTCAGGAAAGTTTCCTTAGGCAGTATGTAGAGGGTCCTTCTCGGGAAAGGGCAAAACGTGACCTACTCTTGGGAAATAGGGCAGGGCAAGTGACTGAGGTGACGGTGGGGGGACATTTTGGGACCAGTGACCATAGTGCTATTAATTTTAAAATAGTTATGGAAAGGGACAAAACTGGTCCACAGGTGCAAGTTCTAAATTGGGGCAAGGCGAATTTTGATGGAATTAGATGGGAGCTTGCAAGGGTTGATTGGAGTAGCTTGTTTGAGGGCAAAGGGATCTCCGGCAAGTGGGAGGCCTTCAAAAGTGAAATAGCTTGAGTTCAGAGTCTGTATGTTCCTGTTAGGGCGAAGGGCAAGGCCAGCAGGAGTAGGGAACCCTGGATGACGAAATATATTGAGGTTTTGGCCAGGAAAAAGGAAGAATGACTCGGGTACAAGCAGCTGAAATCAAGGGATTCCCTAGAATCCCTTGTAGGGGATACAGCAGTATACTCAAGAAGGAAATGAGAAGGGCAAAAAGGGGGCATGAAGTAGCTTTGGCTGAGAGGATTAAGGTGAATTCAAAGGGGTTATTTAAAAATATTAAGGGAAAAGAACTAGAGAGAGTATAGGACCCCTCGGATCAAAGTGGACGCATATATGTGTGGAACTGCAGGAGATGGTTGAGGTTCTCGATGAATATTTCTCTTCTGTGTTTACCGTGGAGAAAGACGTGAAGACTTGGGAACCTGGGAGAGTTAGTGGTGATATATTGGGGACAGTTCGCATTACAATAGAGGAGGTAATAGACGTATTAAAATGTATGAAGGTGGATAAATTTCCTGGCCCTGACCAGGTATATCCAAGGACGCTGCGCGAGGCTAAAGAAGAAATTGCGGGAGCCCTGGCTGAGATATTTGCCATGATGTGGAGATGCCAGCATTGGACTGGGGTAAGCACAGTAAGAAGTCTCACAACACCAGGTTAAAGTCCAGCAGGTTTATTTGGTAGCACGAGCCACAAGCTTTCAGAGCACTGCTCCTTCATCAGGTGAGTGCATCATCGTTAGCTATGGGTGAGGTACCAGAAGACTGGAGGGTAGCAAATGTTGAGCCCTTATTTAAGAAGGGCTGCAGAGAAAAACCTGGGAGTTACAGACTAACATCTGTGGTGGGTAAGTTACTAGAGAGGATTCTGAGGGAGGGATAAGATATCCAGGCATTTGGAAAGACAGGGTTTGATTAGGAGTAGTGAGCATGTCTTACAAAAGAGTTATTTGATGAAGTGACCAGGAAGATTGATGGGGGTAGGGCGGTAGACATAGTCTATGTGGACTTCAGTCATAACGTTCCTCATGGTAGGCTGCTCTGGAAGGTTAGATCACATGGAATCCAGGGAGAGCTGGCAAATTGAATATACAATTGGCTTGATTGTAGGAAGCAGAGGGTAATGATGGATGCTTGTCAGACTGGAGGCCTGTGACTAGTGGTGTGCCTCAGGGCCAGTGCTGGGCCCATTGCTGTTTGTTATCTATATCAACGATTTGGATGAGAATGTACAAGGCATGATCAGTAAGTTTGCAGATGACACTAAAATAGGTGGTATTGTAGACAGTGAGGAAGGTTATCAAAAATTGCAGCAGGATCTTGATCAGTTGGGGAAGTGGGCCGAGAAATGGCAAATGGAGTTGAATACAGATAAGTGTGAGGTGTTGCATTTTGGAAAGTCAAATCAAGGTAGGACTTTCACGGTGAATTGTAGGACCTTGAGGAGTATCGTGGAACAGAGGGACCTTGGAGTTCAGGTGCATGGTTCTCGAAAGGTGGAGTCACAGGTAGAAAGGGCAGTGAAGAAGGCTTTTGGCATGCTGGCCTTCATCAGACAGGGCATTGAGTATAGAAGTTGGGAAGTTATGTTGCAGTTGTACAGGATGTTGGTGAGACCGCATCTGGAGCATTGTGTTCAGTTTGGTTGCCTTGCTATCGGAAATATGTTATTAAACTGGAGAGAGTGCAGAAGGATGTTGCCAGGACTCAAGGGACTAAGTTATAGGGAGAGATTTCTTTGGAGCATAGGAGACTGAGGGGTGATCTTATAGAAGTCTATAAGATCATGAGAGGCATGGATCGGGTGAATGCACTGTCTTTTTCCCAGGGATGGGGAATTGAGAACTAGAGGGCATTGGTTTAAGTTAAGAGGGGAAAGAATTAATGGGAACCTGAGGAGCAACGTTTTTACACAGAGGGTGGTGCGTGTGTGGAATGAGCTGCTGGAGGAAGTGGTTGAGGCAGGGACATTGACAACATTTAAAAGGCATTTGGACAGATACATGGATAGGAAAGGTTTAGAGGGATATGGGCCAAATGCCGGCAAATGGGGTTAGCTTAGATGAGCATTTTGGTTGGCATGGACCAGTTTGGGCCGAAGGGCCTGTCTCCATGCTGTAGATTCTATGATTCTATACGTAGGAGCAGGAGTAGGCCATTCAAGCCTGAGATCATGGCTGATCTGAGTTTCAACTCCACTCTCCTTTCTGCCCCCCTGGCCCCCTTGTCTAGCAAAAATAGAGGGATATGGACCACGTAGAAGGAAGAAAATATTAGATTAGAGAGGCATCTGTGTCGGCACAGATGCCTCTCTAATGAGGTGGCTGAAGAACCTGTTCCTGTGCTGTACTGTTCTTTGGTGCATGTCCAGCGTTGATGGGGAGCGCATGGTGGCAATGCCTTGAAACCATTTTAAACCGCGTTACAAGCATGTGCCGCATGTTCTGTATCCTCGTTTTGTGATCTCCATAGATTGGGTTCAATAACCTTCAGCAAAAATGCACTGCTGCTGCAGGCACTTCTTCGAAATATTGAGTGTCCTGCATTCTGGCTATTCCACTCCGAGGAGGTGAGCTGTTTCTCTACAGGAGGGCTATTGCGGGGGCACAAGTTCTTTCTGCACCTTCCCGATTTATGAAAACATTCTCCAAATTTGGGGGGATTGTTTTTTAATATTTAATGACAGTGTCTAAAGTATGGGTACTGTACTGATTTTGGTGACATTGAGAAGAAGCCAGTGTATACTGGCTCGTGCATGTGATCCATCCATTTCATTTGTGGTGTCTTGACTGTTGTAGGGAGTGGGACGTCGAAAAAGTTGGCAAAACGGAATGCCGCAGCAAAGATGTTGGCACGAATCCACGACGTTCCCGTCGATCAGAGGGATGGGAACGAGGTTGAGCCGGAAGATGACCAGTTTTCAATTGTAAGTGTGTGAAAGGGTAAATTGCAGCTTTTGCTGAGAGTGGGCCAGTTTGCACAGTGAGATGGGTGGGTGGGTTAGGGGGGGGGGGCACGGGGGGGGGATGGGCACGGGGGGGGGGGGATGGGCGCGCGGAGGGGAGGTGGTTGTACCTTCACTCCCACCTCTATCCAAAAAGCTCCAACTGGAGTCAGCAGAGCCAGTCATGGAAACCACCTGGATTGTAGTTACAGATATTAAAGAAAGATCACAGCATTAACACTGGAGCAGTTCAGTAAAGCGAATGGGTGGGAGAACTCTTCACACCAGGTCCAATTAAAATGTGAAAACCAAAGTGCTTTGTGCAATCCAGCTCTCGAGGGTGCTGTTCTGTTAATTGCTGGTTTGTCACTAATGGGAGCAATGTGAAGTTTCCTTCATTCATTCTTGGAAATGGATGTTGCTGGCAGTGGTTGCTGGCCATTTGCTTTGATTTGGTGCAACTGAGTAAGTTGGTAGACCATTCCAGAGGGCAGTTCCCCGCTAATGTGGAACCAAAGTAACCTATAGGCCCACAGAGTGGGTAAAGACAACAGGTTTCTCTCTGTAAAGGAAATTTGTGAAGGCAATTGGCTTTTCACGAGCCCAGTAGCCACTTTCACTGATGCCAACTCTTTCAAATTCCAGCTCGATTCAAATTCCCAACTGCCTTGGTGGGATTTGAATTCTAGATTACCATTGCTAGCTAACTACCACACTACCTCTTGTGATGAATTAAGAACATCACAAACCACAGCATTTTGGATGACCTCTGCGACTCTTTGCAGCCCCTGCTATTTGTACATGAGTTAAATGTCTTCTGGGTTCCTGTTCCGAGGTAAGTGAGGATTATTGGAGAATCCCTGGATAACGAGGACATCCTCCCCTTTTGATTTAGGAGCGCAACATCACCTATTGATTGCAAAACTACATTGAAACATACACAGTGATGAAGGAGCCTGCCCGTGTTGACACAGAGGTTGTTTCCACTGGTCGGGGAAGCTAAAACACGGGTGCAGGCTCAGGATAAGGGTCGGCCATTTTGGGCTCGGATGAGGACAGATTTCTTCATTCAGTGTTGTGAATCTTGGGAATTCTTTACCCCAGATGCTTGTGGGTGCTGCATCATTGAATATATTTGAGGTTGAGATTGACAGGCTCTTGATCTCTCAGGAAACCGAAGGAAATGGGGAGAGGGTGGGATAGTGGATTTTGAGGTAGAGGGTCAGCCGTGATTGTATTGAGTAGTGGAGCATGCCCGAGGGGCTGAATGGCCTACCTCTGCACGCATTTCCAATGTTCCTAGACTGGGATTGTGGCCAAATCCTGCATTCGGGACTGAGACCAAGTGATTTGTCAAGGGTTCTTCACGGACGTCTCATCAGTTGAGCTTTGCTTTTTTTTAAAAAAAAAAGCAGTCGTCCGTCCCACCTCACTGGAGCAAAATTCCTTTCATAGAACCATAGAGTCCCTACAGTGCAGAAAGAGGCTATTAGGCCAATCGAGTCAGCACCGGCTCGCCAACAGAGCATTTTATCTAGGCCCAGCCTCCCACCCACTGCACTGGGATTTTGAGTCCACTGTGCAAAGAGGGACAACCACCAAATCCCACTGTGTGGAGTGTGGCAACTTTAACAGTGAAAGCGAGAGTGTGACAATGAGGTACTCGGCAGATTAATACAGGCCATTAAGTACAAGAAAGGAAGCGAAACAGCGTTTTAAATCGAGACTGGTATTTGGAAAGGAAATGTTTCCTCCATTGTGTCTATTCTCTCTCTCTCCAGATGGTTGGTAGTAAGCTAGATGGTCCAAAAGGCAAGAGTATGGGTTGCACATGGGACTCGCTGCGGAATTCTGCAGGGGAGCGAATTCTGCACCTCAAGAAGCACCCGCTTGGTGTTGCCAACTCCAACTTTTGCCAGATGCTGAGGGAGCTGGCAGAGGAGCAGCGGTTTGATGTCAGCTACTTTGACATTGGTAAGTCACCTTTGGCTGAACATTCGTGTGAATGCAACCACTTTTTGCCCACGGTGAATGCTTCCCACGTTTCGCAGTGCCAGGACCATTCTGTGGCACTGCGGAAGGAAGGTGGATCAACTTGAAACCAGTGCTTGGAATACCAAAAGGGATTTGAGAAGTGAAACCTCTCCTGATCAGCTGAGGAAGCACTTCATTCTAGGAGCTGTGATGTGACAGAGAGTATTTGTATTTGTATCATGCCATGTGACATCAGAACATCCCAGAGTGCTCTTTGTATAATCAATGGCAGTCCTGCCATTGACATGTCCAAGTGCAGCAGCCAATTTATACCTGCGGAGATCCCACAGACGTTGACGGAGATGGCTGACCAGTTAATCTGGCATAGCCTGCTATCTGATGCTGTGACACCTCCTTGTATTCACCTGAGCGGGTCCTCCGTTTTAACATTCATCTGAAACATAGTGCTAATACAGTGCAATGAAGCAGTACTGCGCTGTACTGCAAGCCTAGATTATGTGCTCAAATCCTGGAGGCTAAACACAATCTTTCATGTCACTTTGACAACAAGAAACTGGCGTCCACTATTGACACTGCAATTGCTTGTCTCTTGTTCTGCTCAACAACTCCATCTGGCCCCTTGTAGCTGTGTATAGACCTTATTGTGTATCGACCTTTCAATCCCACCCCTGATTGCAGTTATGGTTAATATCTGTGCCTAGGATTCGCACTCTAGCAATATGGTGATGAATGAAGCTAGTTAATCCAGTTCAAGGGTGTTGGGGACCAGACCAGCAGTTATGGTTAATATCAGAATGGCCTCCTACACTGTAGGGATTCTATGAAGTAAACCTAGTCTCTGGCAGATTCCAGTGTCCAACTTCAGAGAGGGGAAAAGAGAGGCACCACTTAACAACTCAAAGTAGCATCTAAACAGCAACTAAGCTTGAATTCTCTGTGTAAGTGTAGCTCCACTCAGTCATATGACCTTACATGTCAACAACCTAATCAAGTTGTACTCTGCCAAACCCATGGGGAAATCACTAAAGACAACAGAACAGCATTAGTCCAGATTAAAACTAACATTCCAGCAATTAGGAGCAATTATGCTGCTGCAGTAACAATACAGGGCTGCTGGATATAGACAAAACGGCATCAGTAATAAATAAAAAACCTGTTAAAACAGATCCTGCACAAGAAACGTGACACATACATTTCTTAAAGGTACAGTATCGTCACAAGGAAGAAGGAGATTGTAAGCAGATTGAACAAATTTCTGGTCGACCCGGCTTCTCCAGATGTTTGCTAACTAACCTCCTGTATCTTTTTGTGTCTGCTTTTGTTTTTCCAGAAGAGTTGAGTTTGAGTGGCCTGTACCAGTGTCTAGTGGAGCTATCGACGCAGCCCACTACCGTCTGCCACGGCTCTGCCACGGCGCGGGACGGCGCCCGTTCCAATGCAGCGCACAATGCACTGCAGTATCTGAAAATCATGGCTGGAGGGAAATGAGTCCAACGGAGAACGCTTCTCACTCTTCAGTCTGACTGGCACTGTTTTCATTCCCTCCCAAACTGAAGTCGTACTTTTTCAAATCAACAACTTGAATCTGCCAAGTCGTGCACTTGATTGAAAGTCGAGGTTTCTTACAGTTCAGAGTGCCTAGGGGAGGTGTCTTTGTATTTTTTTTTAGGGGGTGGGGGGTGGGTGCAAAGTGGGTCAGGGAAGGGATCTGAAGGTTTGTGTTAAATAAATGATATTTTTAAAGTGGTGCTCTTCCACCCTAGCCACCCGCATATATTTAACTCACTGGCCATTGGCAAATAAATTTTTCCCATGGAGTTTGACTGAAACGGGTAGTTAGAAACCCACTGTGGTTGTGAGTAGTGTCCCCGGCCCTACTTACTGTCGTTCTAGTGGAATTGCTGCAGTGCCAATGGCTATCTGCCGTGGTATTCCGAATTTCCCAGGAAAATGTGGCGTTTTGATCTGTGTAACGAATTTGGGATATTCTCCATGTCAGGGTCAGTCACGCGGGGGTGTTGTTATCCCAAGGTGACGTGCTATTGCTCACTCCTGTGACGTGGCATTGTCTGTCTGTTGATCTCTGATCCTGGGTGAGCAGTGGGAAGGATGCTGAGCAGTAGATGGGTGCCTCTGTATCCGAAAGGGCAATGGGCTAACTCCCCAGGAAAGACTCTGGCCTGCCCACCCGGCCCAAAGTAGCATTTTGCAGTGTCCTCGGGAATAGGCAGGCTGGGAGGTTTACTAACAACTGGGATAAGCACAGAGGTTAAAAATGAAGTTTTTTTTTATTATCAAGCATCATGAAGCTTATTTGAAATAAGTTATTGATAGTTTTTGGACCAATGTGCTTTCCAGGCCTGGGACTCCAGTTCGATAATTACAGTACACGCAATTGCAAGTAACAATATGTCACCCTGTGATTTAGCAGTAAGGGTCGTTTGTTCTGTACTAACACTGCAGACAGCTGTCTACTTAACTGAAATGGATTGTAGCTACGACAGGACTTTAGAAATAACCTCCTTGATGAGCCTGAAATCTTTCAAGAGGGAATCCATATCAGACGCACAACCCTTTACCAGGGTCCAACATTATTAAACATTGCAGTCGTCTGCAGTGAAATGAGCTTCTTAATGCACTAAGGGCTCCTCCAGTTAAAATAGGAATTTGCTTTTATTTAGCATCTTTCACAACTTTTGAACATCCCAAAGTGCTTTGCACCCAGTGAAGTACTTTTTGAAGTGTAGTCACATATTCAGTGCCCTTTACATAGAAGCATTGCCCCAGTTTGGCACAAAACCAGCTAGCCTCCAAGCTGCCCCTTGGCTTGTGCTGGGGCATAGAGGCGTTCTGATTAGTGGAGTGGCAAATTATCCTCTTTACTATTGAATGACTCTTTGTCGAAAATGTACCAGATGTGAACCCCTGGCCAGGACCGGGTCTGACTGTCGTGCCCATCATACTGGTACAACTTGCAGTGAGAGTGGGCACTGTGCCCTGGCAGAGGTTGCTGCCTTTTGGAAAGGAAAGACAGACTCCGTGACAAGTTAGACACTTCATTCCAGAGCTCTGAGCTCATTCAGCCCAATACAGTACAAAGAAGGTTCTGTTGACTTGCTATGAGGGCAGTATGCCAAATGACTGACTGGGTGTGAGCAAGCCCGTGGCACAAAACTGGCAGGCTCGCTTGAGGCTATTGTGGAGACTGCTGTGAAAGGCGGTGGAGGTAAAATCATCCAAGTGCAGTCAAGGGTGTTCCTGAGTTTTGCATGAAGGCTCATTGGGCGAGTGAGTTTCTCGGTCGCCCACCTATTGTCGAGAAAGAAAATCATGTTTACAATGTTGCTGAAATATAGCAATTCTTCTCCCCAGCACTGGGGTGGAGCAGAGGGTGTGCCTCCAGATTGACTTGACTTGAAGTGTCCCACTCTTCCGTACCTTGCAATAAGCGCACAAATCGCCCAGCAAATGTGATTCCGGATGAAACATTGTACAGAGGCTTTACACCAAGTTGGAAGAGTATTAAAAATAACTTTTGAAACATATAGGAAGCAAATGTTTTTTTTTCATTGAAAGCAATTCAGAATGTTGTATCCGGGTTACGAAGATGATATAATATTTGAAGCGTATATAATCTTGTGTGGCAAGTAGAATTAGTGCCCTTTTTTCCAGAAATCGCACTATATCTATTCAATGATACTCAGTACACTTGATTTACTCATCCCAGGATTGCTGAGTCTGGGACAAAGGAAAGTCAATTTCTGCATTAAAAGGACACCAAATGTTGGAAATACTCGACAGCTTTATCAGCATTTGTGCAAGAAACAGGCAAGTTAATGTTCTGATGCATTTGTAACTTTTTAATCTGAAGGAATTTTTTTTAGGAGGGCGCCCAATCTGAGTGAAAAACAACATATCCACATGTCAGCCCTCGTGTCCACTGTTTTAACACATGTGCCGTTCATATTGGATGAGATGATGGCAGGAATTCTCCGGTATTCGCCCTGCCACCGGTACCAGTGAGAATGGAGAATTTGGCGCTCAGCACTGCAGTGGGACTGGAGAATCCCAGCCACGGGCGAGGTTGGAGAATTTCAGCCCGATATCTCTGTTTAAAATGATGGAGGTCAGAACACTCACTGTGTGCACACGTTCAGAATTGGTCTGCTGCAAATCTTTAGGCAACTTGTTCAGCCAGCTTAGGCTCATTGGTACCCTGATTTTAGCCAGTGAGTAGTTGACCTCTTCAGGCCTGGAGCCTCCAGAGTTTGACACCAGTTGGCTGATCTCAGCCAGGGTACTGCTAACACCCTTTTTCAATTGCCCTCCAGATGTACTGACATTAGAAGCAGCCCAGAGAAGGTTCACTAGGTTGATCCCGGGTATGGAGGGATTTTCTTGTGAGAAGAGGTTGAATAGGTTGAGCCTATACTGATCGGAGTTTAGAAGAATGAGAAGCGATTTGAGACATAGGATTGTCAGGGGGCTTGACAGGGTAAATGCTGAGAGGTTGTCTCATCTTGTGGCAGAGTCGGGGGGGGGGGGCATAATCTCCGAGTAAGGGGTCGCCCATTTAAGACATGAGGAATTTCTTCCGTCAGTGGGCAGGGAATGTGTGGAATTCTTTACCATAGAGGCTGGGTCATTAAGAGATGTAAGAAGTCTCACAACACCAGGTTAAAGTCCAACAGGTTTATTTGGTAGCAAATACCATAAGCTTTCGGAGCGCTGCCCCTTCGTCAGATGGAGTGGATATCTGTTCTCCAACAGTGCAAACAGACACAGAAATCAAGTTACAGAATACTAATTAGAATGCAACTCTCTATAGCCAACCAGGTCTTAAAGGTACAGATAATGTGGGTGGAGGGAGCATTCAACACAGGTTAAAGAGATGTGTATTGTCTCCAGACAGAACAGCTAGTGAGATTCTACAAGCCCAAGAGGCAAGCTGTGGGGGTTACTGATAATGTGACATAAATCCAACATCCCGGTTTCAGCCGTCCTCATGTGTGTGGAACTTGGCTATCAGTTTCTGCTCAGCGACTCTGCGCTGTCGTGAAGGCTGCCTTGGAGAACGCTTACCTGAAGATCCAAGGCTGAATGCCTGTGACTGCTGAAGTGCTCCCCCACAGGAAGAGAACAGTTTTGCCTGGTGATTGTCGAGCGGTGTTCATTCATCCGTTGTCGTAGCGTCTGCATGGTTTCCCCAATGTACCATGCCTCGGGACATCCTTTCCTGCAGCGTATCAGGTAGACAACGTTGGCCGAGTTGCAAATTTGCGGCACGGTAGCACAGTGGTTAGCACTGCTGCTTCACAGCTCCAGGGTCCCGGGTTTGATTCCCGGCTTGGGTCACTGTCTGTGTGGAGTTTGCACATTCTCCTCGTGTCTGCGTGGGTTTCCTCCGGGTGCTCCGGTTTCCTCCCACAGTCCAAAGATGTGCGGGTTAGGTTGATTGGCCAGGTTAAAAATTGCCCCTTAGAGTCCATAGATGCGTAGGTTAGCAGGTTAATATGTGGGGGTTGGGCCTGGGTGGGATTGTGGTCGGTGCAGACCCGATGGGCCGAATGGCCTCCTTCTGCACTGTAGGGTTTCTATGATTCTATGATTTCTATGATACGCTGCAGGAAAGGATGTCCCGAGGCATGGTACATTGGGGAAACCATGCAGACGCTACGACAACGGATGAATGAACACCGCTCGACAATCACCAGGCAAAACTGTTCTCTTCCTGTGGGGGATCACTTCAGCAGTCACAGGCATTCAGCCTTGGATCTTCAGGTAAGCGTTCTCCAAGGCGGCCTTCACGACACACGACAGCGCAGAGTCGCTGAGCAGAAACTGATAGCCAAGTTCCGCACACATGAGGACGGCCTAAACCGGGATGTTGGATTTATGTCACATTATCAGTAACCCCCACAGCTTGCCTCCTGGGCTTGTAGAATCTCACTAGCTGTTCTGTCTGGAGACAATACACATCTCTTTAACCTGTGTTGAATGCTCCCTCCACCCACATTATCTGTACCTTTAAGACCTGGCTGGCTGTAGAGATTTGCATTCTAATCAGTATTCTGTAATTTGATTTCTGTGTCTGTGCACTGTTGGAGAACAGATATCCACTCCATCTGACGAAGGAGCTGTGCTCCGAAAGCTTATGGTATTTGCTACCAAATACACCTGTTGGACTTTAACCTGGTATTGTGAGACTTCTTACTGTGCTTACCCCAGTCCACGCCGGCATCTCCACATCATTAAGAGATGGACAGACTTTTAAGGGAATAAACAGTTATGGGGATATGGCAAGAAAGTGGAGTTGAGGATTACCAAATCAGCCATGATCTCTGAATGGTGGAATAGACTTGATGGGTCGAATGGTCTACTTCTACATCTTATGGTTTCTGACTCCCTGCTCCTGATTGCTGGATACCAATGTCTAGTGAAATGCAAAACCTGAAGGAGGGATCAAGCTGTCCCCATGGTCGCAGCCTGTTGACACAATTGAGGCCTGCAGGTGAAGGAAAACCATTTGGATAGGGTACAGGAGCTCGTGAAACTGCATCCAAGCAAGGGATGAATGGCTTTGGGAGGAGAGAAAATTGGCATTTCAACTCCCTTGGAATGTGTTTTTAAGTTTATTTCTTAGTGGCACAAATAGGCTTACAAGGTCTTACACCATTCTTACAGAAAACTGACTATGAAATCCAAGGCTTGGCTGCTTCCACTGTGGAGATATTTTTTCCATTAATATCTGTCCAATAAATTGGAATATTCTCTTTAAAAACAACACACAATTAGCAGCAGGAGTAAACCATCCAGTTCCTCCAAGCCAGATCTACCATTCAAAAACTATTTATTGACTACAGCTCAGCCTTCAACACTATTATCCCTATAAAACTCATCTCCAAACTCTGTGGACTGGGGCTCAGCTCCTCCCTTTGTGACTGGATCCTGAACTTCCTAACCCACAGACTGCAGTCAGTATGGATAAGCAACACCCCCTCCACAATCACCCTCAACACTGGTGCCCCACAAGGCTGTGTTCCAAGCCCTGTACTATACGCCTTATACACCTATGATTGTGTGGCCAAATTCCCCTCCAACTCGATTTTCAAGTTTGCTGACGACACCACTGTGATGGGTGAGATCTCAAACAATGACAAGACGGAGTACAGGAAAGAGACAAGAGAATCTGGTGAACTGGTGCGCTGACAATCTCTCCTTCAATGTCAACAAAACGAAGGAGAATAGTCATTGACTTCGGGAAGCGTAGTAGAGGACATGCCCCTGTCTACACCAATGGGGATGAAGTAGAAATGGTGGAGAGCTTCAAGTTTTTCGGTGGCCGGATCACCAACAACCTGCCCTGGTCCCTCCGTGCCAACACTATAGTTAAGAAAGTCCACAAACACCTCTACTTTCTCAGCGGACTAAGGAAATTTGGCATGTCAGCTACAATTCTCACCAACATTTACAGATGCATCATCGAAAGCATTCTTTCTAGTTGTATCACAGCTTGGTATGGCTCCTGCTCTGCCAAGACCGCAAGAAACTACAAAGGGCTGTGAACAAAGTCCAGTCCTATCAAACCAGCCTCCCATCCATTGACTCTGTCGACACTTCCCGCTGCCTTGGGAAAAGCAGCCAGCATAATTAAGGACCCCACGCACCCCGGACATTCTCTCTTCCATCGGGAAAAAGATACAAAAGTTTGAGGTCACGTACCAACAGACTCAAGAACAGCTTCTTCCCTGCTGCCATCAGACTTTTGAATGGACCTACCTTGTATTAAGTTGATCTTTCTCTACATCCTAGCTATAACTGTAACACTACATTCTGCACCCTCTCGTTTCCTTCTCTATGAACGGTATGCTTTGTATAGCGCGCAAGAAACAATACTTTTCACTGTATCCCAGTACATGTGCAATAATAAATCAAATCAATGAGTGTGACTGACCTTTGACCACAGCTCCACTTGGTCACCTGTTCCCATTTGCCTTGATTTGGAGTGTTCAAAAATCTCAGCCTTGCACATACTCAATCGCTAAGCATCCTCTGGGGTTGAGAATTCCAAAGATTCATAACCTTTTGAAGAAATGTCTCCTCGACTCTGTCCAAAATGGCTGACACCTTATCCTGGGGCAATGTTCTAGATGGCAGTCTTACTCCTTCAGAATCTTGTATGTAACTCTTGAGAGCACAGGTCTGATTTACTCAACCACTTCTCAGACAACAACCCTCTTATCCCAGGAGCCATCGCTGTACAGCGATATGGAGACCGAGACTAAAACTGCACACAGTAAACCAGGTGTGATCTTGCCAGAACCCTGGACAATTAGAGCACGACTTGGTCGTCCAACTCCTGGTGGGTTTTTAAAGAAAAAATTCCTTTCTCGAAGTCACAAGGTCAGTGTGCAGAGTGGACAGAGCAAGCCCTTAATCCATCTCCTTACTTGCTCCAAAAAACAATTCAAATTGAATCCAATTCATGGTCTTCACAAGAGATCCATACGAGATCCAAGCTGACCAGAACAGGTATTACACTTGATCTCATGCTTGATCTTAACCAAAAGGCCTCCAGTTAGTCAATAGCCTCACTAAAAGTTCGATCCTAATGTTTCATCTGCTGGCAGTGTTGCCAATTCACCTTGAGGACAGGATACCCCAAAATACTACTGCCACCCCCTCATTAAAACAAATGCTGCAAGAACTTACAGCCTCCCCACCCTTGACAAGCTATCTTCATTAACATATTGTAATTTGTCTTGGTATGGATTGGAGAAAAATCTGCCTTTATCTACCCAATCTATAAACTTCCATGTACCATTGGGGCAGGATAAAATACAATGGAATAAAGTGCCATTTTAAAGGCATTCACACCGCCCCAACTCTTGCCAGCTTGGCACAGTTGATAGCACTCTCTTGAGCTTGAAGGTTGTGGGTTCAATCCAGGATTTGGGTTGATAATCTTGGTTGAAGTTTCGTTGCTGCGCTGAGGGAGATACCAAGGATGAAGGAAGGCGAGGGTGCAGATTCAAGGTAATTGGCCAAAGAACCAGGCTGGAGATGTGATTGTTGCTTTATAACACGAAAGTCATGATCTGGAAACGTGATGGTGGAAAATTTTAAAGTTAATGCTGCCACATTATCCAAAAACTGTCATGTATGTTGACCGCACCCATCACCTCTTGCTCGTCCTTTGACCTCCACTATTGCTAAATGAGCAAAAATTTCCTTCAATTGGATATTGGGAAGATCGCACCCATTGTCTTTGGCCCCACCTCAAATTCCGTTTCCGAGGAACCAATTCCAACCCCCTCCCTAATAACTGATTTGAGGCTGAACCAGACTGTTCACAACCTCTGTGTTGCATTTGATCCCAATCTGACCACATATCCAATAAGAACACCTATTTTCACCACTAAGAAATGAATGGAATATTATAGGAGTGCCCTACTCTCTCTTATGAAGAAAGCTTGATGACTGACAAATGCGGGACAGGCCTGGTTATCTCTGGCTCTACAATAGACCCTGAACATTTTGGACCCTGATCAGATTGGAACTCGATCGACCCAAGTCGATTGTAAGTGAGCCAACAGCCTGAGCAAAGATGATAAAGCAGGTTGTTGAAAGAAAGAAAATGACCAGACAGGAAAGAATTTTTATTTTTAAGTAAGCTGTTCTCACTTGTTAAGGGTAATATGCCTTTTCTGTCTAAACTTATGCATCAAAATGAAACTGTTATTTCTTAAAAAGTACGTTAAAATCGCTTATGAGCTCCCCCCCAACCCCCCTTTGTTTTTGGATGCTCTGTGACTACTGAACCAAAATCTTACACCTCCATAATATCACCTACTTCTGTCCTGTCTTGGCTAATCTGTGGCTGGAATCTCCCATCCCTTTTGTTACCTTTAGATTGGATTATTCCCACACATCCCCCATTCTGCCCTCTAAAACCTGAGGTGATCAGAAAACTCTGCTGCCCGTGCCTTAACTCGTACCAAGCCCCGTTACCCTATCACCCCTTATGTTCACTAACTTTCAAATTCTCATCCTTCATTTCAAATCCCTCGATGGCTTGGTTCCTCCGTTTCTGTAATCTGCAGCCTCGAAGCCCTCCCGAGATACCTGCATCTCCAAATTTCATCACTCCACCACTGGCAGTCTTGCCTTGAGTTGCCTAGCCTCCCCCCACCCCCCGAGCCCTGGAATTCCCTCCCTAAGCCTCTCCACCTCACTTTCCTCCTTTAAGACACTCCTTACAAGCTATCTTTATTGCAAGCTTTTGACCATTTGCCAGAAGGTCTCCTTATGTGGCCCAATGTCATATTTTGGTTTGTAAATGCCTCTGTGAAGCGTCCTGGGATATCGTTATGTTCAAAGCTATTGCCCATAGGGAACATTTGAAAAAGGAATTATCTCTGGAGAAAAGGCAGGGGGAGTGGGATTAATTTGAGTAGCGCTGTCTAAAGAACTGGCACAGTCTGGATAGGCTGAATGACATTTTTCTGTGCTGTTTAAAAGCCACAAGGGGTCCTGTGGGAGAGCTATGATTAAAAAAATCATTAGGACCCTTGTAGTACCAGATTCTCCATCACTAGAGGTCCCCAGTACACCACAAATGATTAAGTTTGCGATTAAGTGGAGCAAACGGACAGTATTTAAACAATTTTATCGCAATCTTTTACTTAGAAGGGTGGGTACAAAATTCATGGTATTCCATCCATTTACATCGTACGGTATTGCAGGTTGTGTGAAAGAAATTTTCCCCCACCTCACTTTCAACCCAGACACAATGCTTGAGATACAAGTCTATTGCAGAGTGAAGGAATTGTCAGCTCAGTATTGTCTTGTGAAAGCACATGTCTACCTCCATATCTACTGTCCTTTTCATGTGAATGCCAATGTAACTTTTTCCCCAAAATTATGCTTGATTCATCAAATCTGTAAAAGTACATTCCAAAGCATTTCAACTTAGGGCAGCAGGGTGGCACAGTGGTTGGCACTGCTGCCTCACCGCGCCAGGCACCCGGGTTCAATTCCCAGCTCGGGTCACTGTCTGTGTGGAGTTTGCACATTCTTCCCGTGTCTGAACAAAAACAAGGGATAGTACAGCACAGAAACAGGCCCTTCGGTCCTCCAAGCCTGCCCCGATCACGTTTACCTATCTAAACCAACCGCTTATATCCCTCTATTCCTCGTTTATTCATATGCCTATCAAGATAAGTTTTAAATGTCGCTAATGTATCTGACTCAACCCCCTCACTTGGCAGTGCATTCCAGGCCCCTCTGTGTAAAAAAACTTCCTCCGCACATCTCCACTGAACCTTTCCTCCCTTATCTTGAACTTGTGCCCCCTTGTAATTGTCATTTCTGCCCTGGGAAAAAGCTTCCAACTGTTCACCCTATCCATACCTCTCATAATTTTATAAACTTCTATCAGATCTCCCCTCAACCTCCGTCTTTCCAGGGAGAACAATCCCAGTTTATTCAATCTCTCCTCATAGCTAATACCCTCCATACCAGGAAACATTCTGGTAAACCTTTTCTGTACTCCCTCTATAGCCTCCATGTCCTTCTGGTAGTGTGTTGACCAGAATTGGACACAGTATTCCAAATGTGGCCCAACCAACATTTTATATAACTGTAACATAATTTGCCAACTTTTATACTCGATGCCCCGTCCAATGAAGACAAGCATGCCATATACTTTCTTCACCATCTTTTCCACCTGTGCTGCCACTTTTAAGGATCTGTGGACCTGTACTCCCAGATCTCTATGCTCCTGATTGTTCTATCATTTATTTTATAGCTTCCACCTGAATTGGATCTGCCAAAATGCATCACCTCGCATTTGTCCGGATTAAATTCCATCTGCCATTTCTCCGCCCAATTTTCCATAGAACCATAGAACCATAGAAAATTACAGCTCAGAAACAGGCCTTTTGGCCCTTCTTGTCTGTGCCGAACCATTTTATGCCTAGTCCCACTGACCTGCACTTGGACCATATCCCTCCACACCCCTCTCATCCATGAACCCGTCCAAGTTTTTCTTAAATGTTAAAAGTGACCCCGCATTTACCACTTTATCCGGCAGCTCATTCCACACTCCCACCACTCTCTGCGTGAAGAAGCCCCCCCTAATATTCCCTTTAAACTTTTCTCCTTTCACCCTTAACCCATGCCCTCTGGTTTTTTTCTCCCCTAGCCTCAGCGGAAAAAGCCTGCTTGCATTCACTCTCCAGCCTATCAATATCCTGCTGTATTCTCTGACAATCTTCATCACTATCCGCAACTCCAGCAATCTTAGTATCATCTGCAAACTTGCTAATCAGACCAGCTACATTTTCTTCCAAGTTATTTATATATATTACAAACTGCAAAGGTCCCAGCACTGATCCCTGTGGAACACCACTAGTTACAGACCTCCATTCAGAAAAACACCCTTCCACCGCTACTCTCTGTCTTCTATGGCCAAGCCAGTTCTGAATCCACCTAGCTAGTTCACCCCTGATGCCGTGACATTTAATCGATGCTCCGGTTTCCTCTCACAGTCCAAAGATGTGCAGGTCAAGTTAATTGGCCATGCTAAATTGCCCCTTAGTGTCAGGGGATTAGCAGGGTAAATACGTGGGGCTGACGGGGATAGGGGTTGGGTGGGATTGTGGTCGGTGCAGACTCGATGGGCCGAATGGCCTCCTTCTGTAGTGCAGGGATTCTATGAACTTGAAACAAAATTCAACTTGTCCCCATACAGTATGTACCATTCCTAGATGCTGCTATACAATTGTAATTCTTCTGATATTTACAATATATTTTCTATGTCAGGCATACAGCCCAAAGGCAAAATGTTTCAAATCAAATAATTACATAAAGTAGAATAGAATTTGACTTTCCTTCATACAACATGTTCATCTCTGAGATGCCTCAATACAATTTCAATACCCTTGAATTTGAAAAGCACATTTAGGCATATAGCCCGAGGATTGGTACACATTTTCCAATCCCTCAGTGCGCTAGGACTGAAAGGCCTTAGACAATGACCTTTCCCCACTGCACCACTGCGGCGGCTGCCCCAAGCTTTAGTGTGTCCCTCAGCACATAGTCCTGGACCTTGGAATGTGCCAGTCTGCAACACTTGGTCGGGGGCAATTCTTTGCACTGGAAGATCAACAAGTTTCGGGCAGACCAAAGAGCGTCTTTCACCAAGTTGATGATCCTCCAACAGCAGCTGATGTTTGTCTCTGTATACGTCCCTGGGAACAGCCCATAGAGCACAGAGTCTCCGTCCCTGGGAACTCCCATACAGAATAGAGTCTCCGTCGCTGGGAACAGCCCATAGACACAGAGTCCCCGTCCCTGGGACCAGCCCGTAGAGCACAGAGTCCTGCGTCCCTGGGAACAGCCTGTAGAGCAGAGTCCTGCGTCACGGAGCTGCTCAGGATGAACCTCGACAAAACCCACCTTATCTCTCTCCAGACCCTCTTTACAAAGGCGCATTCCACAAGGAGGTGGACAACAGTCTCTTCCCCACCACAGTCACCTCCAGGCCAATGTGCAGGTGAGGTGAGACCCCGAGTGCATAGGAAGGAAATTGGGAAAGTATTGACTGTCATATCCACTCTTTCCTGTGGGTGGCATCAATGCGCTGCGCAGAGCAGTTGACTGTGAACTTGTACTTTGTGTTTCTCAGCTCTCACCCAGATGCAACCAGTTAAGCCATTCCCCACAAGGCGAGAGAGAGAGAGTCACCAAAAACCACTCACGCCCGAGCCTGGATGGGTCGTTACAAAACTGCACTCATCAAGGCCTGGGAGATTGCCACTAACTTCTTCTCAATTGCAGGGCAATGCAGCCAGATTACCCGATCAAATCAAAAAAATGTATTGCATGATCAACAAGAACTGTTCACAAATTAATTTTCAAAAATGTCCCACTTCCCATCAAACTTCTGTTAAATTTACATTATGGCACTTTGAATAAGAGAGCCATGTATAAAATGATCAAATTAATTTAAACTGCTTCTCGAAGGAGAAGCCCAGCTTAAAAAAACAAAACCAGGTAAATTTTCCGGTCCCGCTTGCTGCAGGGATCGTTGCGGGCTGGGATGAAAAATTGGACAAAAATTTGTCGGACCATTTAAAGGTTTGTTGACCTCGAGCGGGCATCTCTGGCCTCAGGGTTATATTTATTCCTCATCATAATTCGGACTTAGTTTTCCCTTTAAGTTCGTTATATTAAGTATGTTACTTCTTCAAAAAACTCCAATAAATTGGTTAAGCATGATTTCTCTTACACAAAACCATGTTGACTCTGCCTGATTACCCTGAATTTATCTAAGTGCCCTGCTGGAACATCTTTAATAATGGCTTCTAGCATTTTCCCTATGACAGATGTTATGCTAACTGGCCTGTAGTTTTCCACTTTCTGTCTCCTGTTTTGAATAAAGCAGTTACATTTGCTGTTTTCCAATCTAATTAACTTCCCCGACTCTAGGGAACTTTGGAAAATTATAACCAATGCATCAACCAGCTCACTCGCTACTTTTTTTAAGTCCCGAGGATAAATCCATCAGGAGTCAGTATTTGTCAGTCTACAACCCCAACAATTTGTTCAGTACCACTTCCCTGATGATTGTAATCTCCCCCCCCCCCCCCCCCCCAACTGAGTTCCTCTCTCCCTTCAATTTCCTGACTTACAGCTATTCCTGGGATGTTACCTGTATCCTCTCTAGTGAAGACCGATGCAAAATATCTGTTCAATTCATCTGCCATCTCCTTCCAGTTCAGTTTCTGGTCAATGGTAATCCCCAGGCTGTTAATGGTGGAAAATGTGTTAATCCTCTGTGTCCTCTATCATTCTGATCTGGTAGAAAATCAACTGCTCTCAGCAAATTATATCACTGTGCTTTCAATAAGATTTTGCATCTTCTTTATACAAGCAATTGAGATTGTCAATTGACTTTGCTTTCCCAATGAGTTATGTGTGTCTTTGGATGTGTTGGTAAAACAGCTTTAATGGACTCTGGTTAGAGTACCTCCCCCCGCTCCCCCCCCCCCCCCCCCCCCAGCGCTGGCCGCTATTATATTGGGTTTGTTTAATGTTCCTCAGGAAGGGTTAGAAAGTTAATAACATGGTTAATCTGCCTGTTATTTGTTCTGAAGAAATCAAAGCAGTGTCAAACTAAATTGGACAAGTCGCCCTGTTCTTGGGGGAACCTGTAAAATCCAGTCCCGAGAGTGAAATGTATTTTCCAACTAGGTGTGGCCTGACTTCTAAATCATTTATTTAAAACGGTGGCACTTCTCAGTTCGAACTGAAAGCAAAATACTGGGGATGATGGTAAACTGAGAGGAGACTCATACAGACTCTCAATGTTAACTCTGTGTTTCTCTCTCCACGGAGCGAGGCAACTTCTTGCGAGCTGTGCCCAACATACCTTCTAATTCTATCTTTTACTCTCGTTCTGCGCTTCTAAAACTTCATTCACTAAGCTGATCTTTCTTTACACCCTAACTGACTGTAACACTACATTCTGCACCCTCTCCTTTCCTTCTCTATGAACAGTATGCTTTGTCTGTATAGCGTGCAAGAAGCAATACTTTTCACTGTACAATAATACATGTGACAATAATAAATCAAATCAAATCAGATGCTGCCAGACCTGCTGAGTTTTTCCAGCATTTTCTGTCTTGATCTCAGCTGATATTGGTTCACCCCACATAGCTTTCCAAATGTGGCTGGCACATAGTGCTACCAGACTGACTCACTGACCACATGGCGTGGCCAGTTCCAGTGCCTTGAGTTTCCATTTCAAACCACATAGCAGAGCGTTGGGGAGGGGTGTTTCACCCTGAGATCTCACTGCTCCTGTTCCATCGTGCTTCACCCTGGGATCTTGATATTGGCACACTTATCCACCAGTTGTCTACTGTGGCTCAGCGAGAGCACACTTGCCTCTGAATGCAGAGGTTGGAGGTTCAAGTCCTGCTCTGACAGTGTGTGATGCTGACTGATACTCCGCTGTGTGGCAGTGAGCGAGTGCTGCACTGTCAGAGATGCCGTTACGTCGGATGGCATATGGAACCAGGAGGGGGTTGAAAATGAATCATGTCCTGCTATATTGAGGAAGAGCAGCACAGTTCTCATTGGTGCCCTGAGCCAACATTTATCCTTCAATCAACATCACAAAAGCATGGTCAGTGCTGTTTGTGCTGTGCACAAATTGGATGCTGCATTTGCTACATTACAGCAACTACCTCTTTGGCTGTCAAGCAGCTTAGAAGGTCCTATATAAGGGTGACACGGTGGCACAATGGTCAGCATTGCTGCCTCACAGCGCCAGGGACCCGGGTTCAATTCCAGCCTCGGCTCACTGTCTGTGCGGAGTCTGTACGTTCTCCCCATGTCTGCATAGGTTTCCTCCGGGTGCTCTGGTTTCCTCCCACAGTCCAAAGATGTGCGGGTTAGGTGGATTTGGCATGCTAAATTGCCCCTTAGTGTCAGGGTAAATATGTGGGGTTACGTGGATAGGGCCTGGGTGGGATTGTTGTCAGTGCAGACTCGATGGGCTGAATGGCCTCCTTCTGCACTGTAGGGATTGTATGATTCTATATTGAAAGGTGCTATAGCAATGCAAGTTGCTTCTTGACAGTAAGGTTCACCTCAAATCTTTTGTGTTCACATCTAATAAATAGCAATATCATTCTAATAGGGCAAAAATAATACCGTCTCCCCTTCTGCTTTTAGTGAGGTATTGAGAGTGGACCCATTTAAGAGCTCGCCTGAGATCCAAGCATGGACCATCTGCAGGCTTGATGTTAATATGCTGCTCAGGGAACCTATTTTAAAGTCTGTGAAAGAAAAAGTGAGTGTGGCTCTAACTTATTCACTGTTGAATGTATTTTACTGGCAGGTCTTTTTTTATGTCCAATGGTACCTCGGGGAAATGTCATATTCATTTGTTGATCAGTCACAGACGATCTGCTTCCCCGAGCCTTTGCAAGTCAATAAACGGTGAGACAGATTGTTCAAGCCAGGTTCCCACTTATATTAATACAGTAAATATATAGCAATGTCACAACAGGTCCAGAACAGTGAAGAATTCAGTTAGGCTGCAGTTCGTAGTTGTAAGCTGTATCCCTAATAGAGCCAGGATAATATTTGAAAGTTCAAAGTTTAATCTTCTGTGGTTTCAGGGATTTTTAGCTCAAAGGTTAGGGTTGGAGAATCTGGGGTTGTTCTCCGTGGAGTGATGGGGATTGAGGGGCGATTTGATCGAGGTGGACAAGATTATGACAGGTTTAGATAAGGTAGACACAGGAAAGCTGTTCCCATTGGATGATGGTACAAGGACCAGGGAGCACAGATTTAAGCTCTTGGGCAAGAGATGCAGAAGGTAATGTGAACAAGAACTTTTTTTTTTACATAGCGAGTGGTGTTGACCTGGAACTCGCTGCCTACCAGGGTGTGGGGTGGGGGTGGAAGAGAAGGTGATGAATAATTTGAAAAGGAAATTGATGGGTGCTTGCGGGAAATAAACTCACAGGATCATGGGGATAGAATGGGGAAATGGGATTGACTGGGATTGCTCCACTGAAAGCTAGCACGGACTTGATGGGCCGAAAGACCTCCTTTTGTCCTGGAATAACTTTGTGGGTGGGAATTTCCGGCCGTGCTTGCCCCCAAAACCGGAAAATACCGCCTGAGGTCAACGAACCTTTGCATGGTTTCCCCTCCTGCCCCGGTCCACTACCATTCCTGTGGCGGGCAGGACAGGAAAGTTCCTCCCTGCGACTCTATGTACGTATCTCCCTGGCATCATTTGGAAGAGGTTTCTAATTATTTGTTCCCGTGCTAGTTTTTTTAACTCTCTACAAATGGACACCCCAAAACAGAAGTGCAGGATTGTTGATTCTCAGCTCTGTTAGTTTATAACTGAGCATTGCATGCCCCTCCAAGGAGCATTGTGCTATATTTGTGGTGATGGGTGTTCGGTTACCAACACACGGTAAGCTGAGGTTTGAACCTGGTTTTGCCAATTTGGTGAGCTCTTGGTCCATTTGGGAGGAGGGATGTGGGTGGAGATGGTTCTTCAAGATGATTGGAAAACCGCAAGCAATCCATTCTGAGAACCTGATAGGTTGAGGACACTGAGTAGATTTCAGTTTCTCATCCCTATCTCTGTAATCTCCTCCAGTCCCACAATGCTCCTGTCCTAATATTTCCTTCAGTGGTTTGGGGCCATGTTTGATAATGTTCCTGTGAAGCACCTTGAGATGTTTCGTTACCTTAAAAGCGTTAAGAGAAATATCTGCTGTTGAGATGCAAAAGCCTTAAGTCTCACGTGTTTCATACAAAGCCCTCAAACTGGCGCAAGATATTGGCTTGTTCCACTAGATGGTTTAATCTCAAGAGACTGCTCTATCTGCTAGAGAAGGGTTAGTGAGAGTTCTGGTAGGAACTCGATTAAAATGTCAAGACAGGGCATCATACGTAAATTCCACTTTACTGTTTATCGAAATCAGGGGTTACTTTTTTGGCTTGGGTTAGGCCGATCTCCATGAAAAGTGGAAGATGCAGGTTCAAGCTTTCATTTAATGAAGAAAGTTGTGGTTTTAAAAGCCTAAACTGTGATAGTTTGTAGTGATCTATCACTAGCCACATGTCTGAATCAAATGCTGGAAGATTTTTTTTGTAAAGCACAAAGTTAAAAAGGTACAAATGAAAAGTCTGTCAAGGATTGCTTTCAGAATAAAATTGACAATTAGGACAATGACGTTGATTCTTTAAATATTTCCTTTAATTATTAGTCAAGACAATTGTAAGTATCACAAATGAATGAATTCATTTCTAAGAACACAACGTTTGGAGCTTTTGATTTGACTCAAATATTTTCTAATTAAATGTAGCCTTTTCAGGCCAGTGCGACAAGTAGCCTTGTTCTGTTGGCAGATCTTAACAAAAAGTGGTCATGATTGAAGTGTGCATGTTTCTCTGAGGAGTTCTGCTTCTCAGCTCCTTTCAGATCCTTTACTTCTTTCCGAAACGCTGTGGTACGGCCATGCTCCAAAACTGAGGCGGGATGACTTCCCAACCTCGGGAATGTATCCGACCTTCGGTGCCATAGTCTGAGGATGATCGGGTTTCACGGCCAAACCTGGAACAAAGACATTTGAAGGTGGAAACAAAAATGAACATTTTTTTGTTCTTTCCAAAGCGCAAATAGGTAGGGGGGATTACTGGAAAAATGATCACCCAAGCCTGGGTGCCACCATTGAACTGCATTAATTATCTTAACAACAACATCTCGCATTTATGTAGCATTGTCAAACATCCCAAGGCTCTCTCCAGGAGTGCTGGCAAACACAATTTGACTCCAAGTCAATTAGGACAGATTACCAACAGCTCAGTCACAGGGGAAGATTTTCTGGAGCAAGTTATTGGATGAGAGACAGAGAGGGGCGGGGAGAGAGGTTAGGGAATATCAGAGCTTATAGCCCCAGGCAACTGAATGTTGAGTGTTACGCTCCAAGTGATTAAACTCAGGCATGTGCAAGATTGGAGAAATGCAGAGATCTCGGAGGGTTCAAGGGCTGGAGGCATTAAGGGAGGGGCGAGGCCATGGAAGGATTTGAAAACAAGGCTGGAGCATAGATCAACTAGATAGTCAACATTTTTTTCCAAAGGTAGGGGAGTCTAAAACTAGAGGGCATAGGTTTAAGGTGAGAGGGGAGATACACAAAAGGGTCCAGAGGGGCAATTTTTTCACACAGTGTCTGGAACAAGCTGCCAGAGGTAGTAGTAGGGGGCGGGTACAATTTTATTTTTAAAAAAGCATTTAGACAGTTACATGGGTAAGATGGGTATAGAGGGATATGGGCCAAATGCGGGCAATTGGGACTAGCTTAGTGATTAAAAACTGGGCGGCATGGACAAGTTGGGTTGAAGGGCCTGTTTCCATGCCGTAAACCTCTATGACTGATTTTAAAAATCAAGGCTGTATTCAAGAGTTCCGGCTTCCTCCAAGAACTGAGAACCGCTTTGTACACGTGGCACCCCATATTTCAATTGTGAGTGTTCGCACCAGGAGTGGGTTAATTGAGTATATACCTTCCCTCATTCAAAAGTCCAAAGATATGCAGGTTAGGTGGACTGGCCATGGTAAATTGTCCCTTAGTTCCAAAGGGGTGAGTGTTAGGTGGTGGAGTTTGAATTCAGTAAAAGAAATTTGGAATTAAGAGTCTAATGATGACCATGAAACCATTGTCGATTGTTGTAAAAACCCATCTGGTTCACTAATGTCCTTTAGGGAAGGAAATCTGCCATCCTTACCTGGTCTGGCCTACATGTGACTCCAGAGCCACAGCAATGTGGTTGACTCTCAACTGCCCTCTGAATTGGCCCAGCAAGCCACTCAATTGTGACAATCGCTACGAAGTCTCAACAAAGAAATGAAACCGGACCACCTGGCATCGACCTAGGCACCGGAAAAGACAACGGCAAAACAAACAGCCCTGTCGGCCCTGCAAAGCCCTCCTTACTAACATCTGGGGGCTAGTGCCAAAATTGGGAGAGCTGGCTCTCAGACTGGTCAAGCAACAGCCTGACATAGTCATTCTCACGGAATCATACCTTACAGATACACCCGAGACACCACCATTACCATCCCTGGATATGACCTGTCCCACCGGCAGGACAGACCCAGCAGAGGTGGTGGCACAGTGGTATACAGTCAGGAGGGAGTTGCCCTGGGAGTCTTAACATTGACTCTGGACCCCATGAAGTCTCATGGCTTCAGGTTAAACATGGGCAAGGAAACCTCCTACTGGTTACTATGTACCGTCCTCCTTCGGCTGATGAATCAATATTCCTCCATGTTGAACATGATTTGGAGGAAGCACTGAGGGTGGCAATGGTGCAGAATGTACTCTGGATGGGGGATTTCAAGAGTGGCTCGGCAGCAGCACTACTGATCGAGCTGGTCGGGTCCTAAAGGATATAACTGCCAGACTGGGTCTGCAGCAGATGGCAAAGGAATCAACAAGAGGAAATAACATACTTGACCTCATCCTTACCAATCTGCCAACTGCAGATGCATCTGTCCACAACAGTATCGGTAAGAGTGGCCACCGCACTGTCCTTGTGGAGACAAAGCCCCGCCTTCACATTGAGAATAACCTCCATTGTGTTGTGTGGCACTATCACTGTGCTAAATGGGACAGACTTCGAACCAATCTAGCAACTCAAGATTGGGCATCTATGAGGCGCTGTGGGCCATCAACAGCAGCAGAATTGTACTCCAGCACAATCTGCAACTTCATGGCCCGGCATATCCCCCACTCAACCATTACCATCAAGCCAGGGGATCAATCCTGGTTCAATGGAGAGTGCAGGAGGACATGCTGGAAGCAACACCAGGCATACCTAAAAATGAGGTGTCAACCTGGTGAAGCTACCAAACAGGACTACTTGCATGTCAAACAGCAAGTGATAGACAGAGCTAAGCAATCCCACAACCAACGGATCAGATCTAAGCTCCGCAGTCCTTCCACATCCAGTCAAGAATGGTGGTGGACAATTAAATAACTCACTAGAGGAGGAGGCTCCATAAATATCCCCATCCTCAATGATGGAGGAGTCCAGCACATCAGTGCAAAAGATAAGGCTGGAGTATTTACAGCAATCTTCAGCCAGAAGTGCTGAGTGGGTGATCCATCTCGGCCTCCTCCAATGGTCCCCAGCATCTCAGATGCCAGTCTCCAGCCAATTCGATTCACTCCACATGATATCAAGAAACGGTTGGAGGCACTGGATACTGCAAAGGCAATGGGCCCTGATAACATTCCGGCAATAGTACTGAAGACTGGTGCTCCAGAACTTGCCGCTCCCCTTGCCAAGCTCTTCCAATACAGTTACAACACTGGCATCTACCCAACAATTGCCCAAGTATGTCCTGTACACAAACAGCAGGACAAATCCAACCCAGCCAATTACCACCCAATCAGTCTACTCTCGATCTTCAGTAAAGTGATGGAAGGGGTCATCAACAGTGCTATCAAGCAGCACCTGCTCAGCAATAACCTGCTCAGTGACGCCCAGTTTGAGTTCCGCCAGGGTCACTCAGCTCCTGACCTCATTACAGCCTTGGTTCAAACATGGACAAAAGAGCTGAATTCCAGAGGTGAGGTGGGAGTGACAGCCCTTGACATCAAGGCCGCATTCGACCGAGTGTGGCATCAAGGAGCCCTAGCAAAACTGGAATCAATGGGTCTCAGGGGGCAAACTCTCCACTGGTTGGAGTCATACCTGGTACATAGGAAGATGGTTGTGGTTGTGGAGGGTCAGTCATCTCAGCTCCAGGACATCTCTGCAGGAATCCCTCAGGGGAGTGTCCTAGGCCCAACAATCTTCAGCTGCTTCATCAACGACCTTCCCTCCGTCATAAGGTCAGAAATGGGGATGTTTGCCGATGATTGCAAAATGTTCAGCACCATTCGCAACTCCTCAGGTATTGAAGCAGTTCATGTTCAAATGCAACAAGATCTGGACAATATCCAGGCTTGGGCTGACAAGTGGCGAGTAACATTCACACCACACAAATGCCAGGCAATGACCATCACCAATAAGAGACACTCTAATCACCGCCCCTTGACATTCAATGATGTTACCATCACTGAATCCCCCACTGTCAACATCCTTGGGGTTATCATTGACTAGAAACTCAACTGGACTAACCACATAAACACAGTGGCTACAAGACTAGGTCAGAGGCTAGGAATACTGCGGCGGGTAACTCACCTCCTGACTCCCCAAAGCCTGTCCACCAACTACAGGGCACAAGTCAGGAGTGTGATGGAATACTCCCCACTTGCCTGGATGGTGCAGCTCCAACAACACTCAAGAAGCTTGACACCATCAAGGACAAAGTAGCCTGCTTAATTGGCACCACATCTACAAACATTCAACCCCCCACCACCGACGCTCAGTAGCAGCAGTGTGTACCATCTACAAAATGCACTGTAGCAATTCACCAAAGATCCTTAGACAGCACCTTCCAAACCCATGACCACTTCCATCTAGAAGGACACGGCAGCAGATAAATGGGAACACCACCACCTGCAAGTTCCTCTCCAAGCCATTCATCATCCTGACTTGGAAATATATCGCCGTTCCTTTGCAGCCGCTGGGTCAAAATCCTGGGATTTCCTCCCTAACGGCATTGTGGGACAACCCACAGAACATGGACTGCAGCGATTCAAGAAGGCAGCTCACCACCACCTTATCAAGAGCAACTAGGGATGGGCAATAAATGCTGACCAGCCAGCGATGCCCATGTCCCACGAATGAATAAAAAGGTGGATTGGCCATGGTAAATTGTCCCTTAGTATCCAAAGATGTGCAGGTTAGATGGATTGGCCATGCTAAATTGCCCCTTAGTGTCCAAAGATGTGTAGGTTAGGCGGATTGCCTGTACTAAATTGCTCCTTAGTGTCCAAAGGTTAGGTGGATTGACCATGCTAAATGCATGAACTTATGGGGATGGGGGCTTGGGTAAGATGCTCTCTCGGAGAGTCAGTGGAGGGTTTCTATGGTAATTTTAAAAAGTCACACAGATGGGCTATTTAGTAACTGGCTCTGATTTGATTGGAAATCAAGTTGAAGTGTTTTGTTTTGCTTGTGTGTCAATGAGCTGTTTGCTCTTTTGGTGAAAATAACTCTGGACCCAATAAAGACAACACCACACACATAGACACTCACACACATTGGCACACTCACTCACACACATAGGTACACTCACTCACACACAGACACACTCACTCACACAGACACACTCACTCACACACATAGACACTCTCACACACACATAGGCACATTCACTCACACACATAGACACACAGGCACACTCACACACAGAGGCACGCTCACACATAGACACTCATACACACAGACATTCACACACACATAGGCACACTCACTCACACACATAGACATTCACAGGCTCTCACATACACAGACAGACTCACTCACACACACGCGTGCACACACACACAGACTCACACACACACACAAAAATCCAACACCACTCCAGTGCCGTCCTTGCAGACACTTACCGCTGCGGCTGCAGTATGAAGGAAGAACTTCTGCCAAATTTTCCTGGAAGGTTCACGATCGAGTTGATCAGCGAGCTCATTGTGTGGTCGTTTCCCAGCCTCCTCGCACTGACCCCTTCCCCATCCTGTCAAGGGGTCAAATCCAAGAAGTTACCAACCACAGCAGGAGCAGGGCCGGCAATTTACTATATTCTCCTCACATTCACTGATGTCTAAATATTGGGGATTGTCTCTGGGAGGGTTGTGATGCAGAAATTGTGGGGAGGAAGCACCTTTTGCTCAATGCTTTCCAGAATAATAACCTTAGCATTTCCCCCCTACTGAACAAACACATGACATTATTCAATGTTATATTGTAACGTGTAAATGAAGAATACATACAGCTTGATTAGCCCTTTCAATGCAGATGCTGAGCATAACTTGTAGCCAGCCCTTAGTTAAATGTAAGTGTGTCTGCAGCACTGCAGATAACAGTGGAATCCTTGTATTTAAAACAGTATGGACAAGAGTCTGCGATATGCTACTGTACTTAACAAGTGTTTAGGGTCATTAGGAATATTATGGAATACATCATGACTGCACTACATCTCAAACATTATAGTGACACCTGAGTGTTGCCATAGTGTTATAATAATTCACAAAGACAATAAGAAACTTGTGTGTTTAGCTGCACCGATTCTTTTTTGGAATATTTACACACTTGTCCTGACCATTGTGTAGCGTAGACAACTGGTTTCAAAGTGTAAGATGAAAGAGCTTCAACTATAATAAACCTCAGCAAGTAGAAAATTCTGCTTTTTTTTGCACATGGACAGACTCACATTCATAGAATCCCCACAGTGCAGAAGGAGGTCATTTGGCCCATCGAGTCTGCACCGACTCTCATACAGAGTATCTTATCCGGGCCCGCTCCCCCACCCTATCCCCATAACACCACCATGGCCAATCCACCTAACCTACACATCTTTGGACACTAAGGGGCAATTTAGCATGGCCAATCCACCTAACCTACACACCTTTGGACACTAAGGGGCAATTTAGCATGGCCAATCCACCTAACCTGCACATCTTTGGACACTAAGGGATAATTTGGCACGGCCAATCAACCTTACATGCACATCTTTGGACTGTGGGAGGAAACCGGAGCACCCGGAGGAAACCCACGCAGACACGGAGAGAATGTGCAGACTCCACACAGACAGTCACCCAAGGCTGGAATTGAACCCAGGTCCCTGGTGCTGTGAGGCAGCAGTACCAACCACCGTGCCACCAGAGATTGCGCTGCACTCCACACAGACAACAGGGCACTAATTTAGACAGAACGCCTAACACTTTCAGGAATAGATCTGCTGCCCAATGCAGCACTGAGACCCATGGACCCAGTGGCAATTCTAGGACTGTGCTGGGTTAACTGGGCTCACTGAACAGTAACATTTGTCATGGGTGTCCTCTTAACTCTTATGTTCCCTTGGCTAGAAGGACAATCAGCCAGGCTGCATGCTGAGAATTATTATGCAGAGAGGGGACACCCATTTGTTGTACTAACACAGAATATTTCTCGAGTCTCCTGAGATAAAGAGAACATTAACTTTAACGGAACAATCTCTTATCGTGACTTGCCTTGCCAAGAGCAAGATCATGAGACATTGCGTCACTTCCTGTGATGATGTGTACCGTGTCTCGATAGCAAATCACACAATCAGAATTAACCCCTTATACTACATCTCCGCCCAAATCTGATTCTCCCCATACTTCAGATCAGAGCAGTGGTGGGCAACTTGCGGTCCTGGGGCCACATGGGTTATGAGTGTGGCCCTAGGAGACATTTTGTTGACCATTGTCCACGTGCAGGGTTACAGCATTCCGTTGATTTCCATCTGCGTTGTTTTTTTCCGTACCAGTCTGACTGGAGTGATACGCATGTAAAGCAAGGGCAAGTAATTGTAAATATTTCTTTTGTTTTTACTATTTGAAGTTGATGACAGTTATCTTAATATATAAATCATTAATCTTTTTCTATAACTCATTACTAATTATTCAGCGTGTATTAACTGTATTTAATCTTATTCATGGGGATGTGGTTAGTGAACAAGCCCGATTTCAATCTTGCGGCCCACTGAGATGAAGGAGGGTCACTCATGCAGCCCACTCACTCGCCTAAGTTGCCCATCACTGGGTCATACAGTATTGAGCTTAATTATCACTGACACATTCCAGGGAGTCACACTACGGAGGAGAGGCATCATTTGGACTTTGAGGCACTGAAGCGAAAAGCCAATTCTCAACCTCTGCTCCCTTTGGCAAAAGACCTGCATTTCTGTAGCACCTTTTGCGATCTCGGAACGTATGGTTGCCAAATCTTGTTGGACGAATTCCTGGAGGTTTTATCAGATGACCTCCACTTCCAACTGCACCTGCCAGTCATACAAACTTTTTTCTTTTAAAATGTTCCCATTACATTTATAATGAATAAAGGAAAATGTTCAAAGGAAACAGAAAAGCTACACAACATTGTAATGCTCCAATGATTTTTCCTCCCGGATTTATTCACAGCAATGCCCATGAGATTAATCTTTCATTCCTGGAGTATCCAGGACAATTGGGGGATGGGGGGGCTACCCTCCCCCCATCCTCCAATTCCCCACAGTATAAAAAGCTCTTTATAGCCAATGAAGTAATTCTTTTAAAGTGTAGTCATTGTTGTAATGTAGGAAATGGGACAGCCAATTTAGGCACAGTAAGCTCCCACAAACAGCACTACACCAGATAAATCAGATGACTGAGAGATAAATAAAAGCAAATGACTGCGGATGCTGGAATCTGAAACAGAAACAGGAAATGCTGGAAAATCGCAGCAGGTCTGACAGCATCTGGGGAGAGAGAATAGAGCTAATGTTTCAAGAATAGGCGACCCTTCATCAGACTGAGGGATAAATATTGGGCTCGATGGGTGCATTTGCCCCGTGGTGACTTGTGGGTGGAGGGGGTGAATGGAGGGGGCAGCTGGCACCTGGGGAATGTACCCACAGAATAAGACATGCAGCGAAGTGGTGTGTTCCCACAATCAGAGCATTGCTAGAATTTAAACCAAGGCAGGCTACACTCACTGGAGGCTCGAAATGGGTTAGGCTTCTTACCACGGCAGCCAAAATCCTCCCGGGGAGACCGTCCTCACGATCTACTTGGTAGATGGCCTCGAACTGCCCCTCTTCAGCACATGTGACCACCTGCACCGAGCCCAGCACGAAGGAACAGACCAGCAGGAGCACTTTACCATTCATCGTCACAGCGCTGTCGAATGCTGGGGAAGAGGTGTGGTATACTCACCCACGAAGCCCTGCCTTTTTAAACCGTGCCTCAACTCCGCAGGGGCAAGTTTGCAAATGGAAGAGGCAATAAAGCAAAGGAGCGACGCAAGCACAGGAAAGCTTCTTTCAGCATTTAAGGGGATGATTTAAATGCCAAAGTGGGTGCAAACCGCTGGAACCGTGTGGCCATTAAGTGATTTAAAGCAGATAAGCTGTGCACTGGGAGTGCTAAAGAGTTGGAGGACATGGACTGGGGCATCTGAGTCACATTTCCTCAGAGGTCGGGATTCATTTGGTGTCTTATTAGCAGAATAAATCTCACAAAGTGGTCCCCGAGGCTCTCGGAATCAACTGAAGTTAATCTGCTGCTGCAGTTGGAAGGTAAATAATAAAAATCTAACAGAATCTTTTAATGCACTTTTCTATCTGTTACTCTGCATTATTCATTGTAATTGATACCACCGAATAAAAATAGTGCTTTTTCCAAGCTTCTAAATATTAATATACATTATTATTTGAAAAGCCTGGAATTCAAAACGTAGTCATGATGTGGAGATGCCGGTGTTGGACTGGGGTAAACACAGTAAGAAGTTTAACAACACCAGGTTAAAGTCCAACAGGTTTATTTGGTAGCAAAAGCCACTAACTTTCGGAGCACTGCTCCTTCTTCAGGTGAGTGGGAATTCTGTTCACAAACAGAGCCTATAAAGACACAGACTCAATTTACAGAATAATGGTTGGAATGCGAATACTTACAACTAATCAAGTCTTTAAGAAACAAAACAACATGAGTTGTTTTGTTTCTCCACTCATGTTTCTCATGTTTTGTTTCTCGTCTCTCCACTCATGTTGTTTTGTTTCTTAAAGACTTGATTAGTTGTAAGTATTCGCATTCCAACCATTATTCATGTAAATTGAGTCTGTGTCTTTATATGCTCTGTTTGTGAACAGAATTCCCACTCACCTGAAGAAGGGGCTTGGAGCTCCGAAAGCTTGTGTGGCTTTTGCTACCAAATAAACCTGTTGGACTTTAACCTGGTGTTGTTAAACTTCTTACTGTGTTTACCCCAGTCCAACGCCGGCATCTCCACATCATGCGTATCAGATAGACAACGTTGGCCGAGTTGCAAGAGTATGTACCGTGTACCTGGTGGATGGTGTTCTCACGTGAGATGATGGCATCTGTGTCAATGATCCGGCACGTCTTGCAGAGGTTGCTGTGGCAGGGTTGTGTGGTGTCGTGGTCACTGTTCTCCTGAAGGCTGGGTAGTTTGCTGCGGACAATGGTCTATTTGAGGTTGTGCGGTTGTTTGAAGGCAAGAAGTGGGGGTGTGGGGATGGCCTTGGCGAGATGTTCGTCTTCATCAATGATGGGAAGGAGCCTTAGCAGACAGAACCACATTCTTTGGAAACAATGAAACCGCAGAATGTGCAAGTTATCAACGAAAGTTGCTAGCAGTAAGGGTCTCAGAGCCACTTAAGAATAGGGTTTTTCACACTATCCAGATAATGCAGGTCTCTTCAGACGTGAGAATGTACATCTGTCTGGTTCGGCCATTACGTAAGCAAGAGTTGGTGGGAATCTTAACTTTGACCTTTGTAGCTAAACACCAGGAGTTACTAGGCAATAGAGGAAGAAGCATCAGCAATAGGGGGAGGAAGCATCTAGATTCTACGGACCAATGAAATCCCATGATGTCAGAGAGTAGAATACAATTGGCTAAAGTATATGACAAGTGTTAACAAAAACGGATTTACATTGAAGATGATTCGATCAGAACTAACGGAAGGCGAGAACATTTGATTTGAGAAATGTATAATTGCCTGTTTGAAGCATTGTAACTTCAGAGCGGTATTGGAAAGCTCAAAGCCTTCTCTTGTAGTGAGGCATTAGAGTGCCCAATGCTCATTCTCCCATTGATCGTCGGTTAATAAAGGTACGTCTTTAACCAGGACACTGGCTTTCGTGAGTCTTTGTATTGGCGGAGGTTTTGGCGATACCGAACCTCCAGAGAACCCTGCAACAGATCCCATAGCGCTATTTCGCAAGAGAACAGGGGCAGTTCTCCCTTATGTCCTGGCCAATATTTATCCCTCAATCAACATTGTAAAAAAAGAGGGGGGGGGGGCGATCTGATTGGCTCAGCAGGCCGCGATGGGGGCAGGGGGGCACAATCGGGGAGGTGGGGGAGGCAATGTCCGGGATGGGGGTGGAGTGGGGGGTGAAAATCTCCCAGCGCACTATGTACTCTTATACATAGTGCATTGGGCGATCGGGCGCATGTGCAATAGCGCCATCTAGTGGTCAGTAGGCAGCTTTCCCGGTGTGAATAGACTCTGTTCACACCCCCGACTGGCAAGAATCACACTTTGCCTCATTTTTTTTTCTAAGTGTGATAAGATTTTTCCTCTGACCGAAAAAACGGGTCTGAAACTCTCCCGTTTTCACGCTCGTTTGGCATTTAGTCTGGGGGCGATCTTACCAAACAAATTCTATCTGGTCATATCGCACCGTTGCTTGTGGGATCTTGCTGTGCGCAGATCAGCTGCCACATTTCCTATATTACGACAGTGACCACACTTCAAAAAGAACTTAATTGTCTGTAAAGCGCTTTGAGAAGTCTGGTATTCGTGAAAGGTGTAGTCGAGTAATACAATTATTTTTTTCTAACTTTCTATTGTGATTCATAATTTTAATGTAACTTTATTTTTCCACTAGATTATTCCAACTTGTCTTGAACAAAAAAGCAAAGAATCAGTAAACGGAACAGAAAAAGGTGAAATAGTCACCAGACCAAATTGAGCACTAATGCATCAAACCTCCCATTACAAAAGCAAGCATGATTGATGAGTAATTTAATCTCTGATTTGTGTAATGTTACATTCTGCACTGTCAGAATGTAGACAGTTTTATAACATTTCTTTCGCTTCAAGCACCAAATCAGACTCTTGTGGCAAAGAACAGCCTTGGACGCTGCCCTCTGAGGAATCATAGATGTATCTCAGAACCTGTTCTGTTGGCAGGATCTGAGGCAAAATCTTCGGCATGGTTAACAAACTGCTCTTGACTCAGACAAAGGGGGGACTGTTTAGATGGAAATGATTTGGTGTCAAATTCTGGATGATATTTAAGCAGGCTAGAGGCAAGTTTGGAAAAAAAGGTTAAAAGAATCACCAGAGGGGATATATTTACTGACTGAAGCACAGCCCAGCTCCAATAGACAGCAGTTGGTGCTTTCTTTTCCAACAGTTGTGTCTCGCGGCTCTGATAGTGGTGCTCACTATCCACAAATAGGGGGTGATCCTGCAAACGACAGAGGAATCTCTCTAATAGAGTGGCTCTTTGGATTGTGGCTGAGGGTTGGACGGGGTGCAGGGGGGAGGGAAATTGGCCCTCAGGCTGTGAGGGAGCAGTTGGTGGATAATCCTGCTCCCCCCAGCTCCACATTTGGATTAAGTCAGAGGTGCTTCCTGCTGTGCGAGTTCAGAAAGTGCTAAGTGCAGCGTGAGGCTTTCGTGGATCAAGAGTGGGTCCTGCACAAAGCACAGAACCCCAATTTAAATCAAATGTTCCCTATGTGCACACCTGACATTGGCTCAACAACATCCAATATGGTGAGCACTTCCAACTGGGAATGTGCACACTTCCTGGAAGCCATACTGAGCTTAGTACCTCATTCAGCACCTGAATAATTGTGCCAACAGCCAAATTCCTAGGCCACTGGTTAAATTATGACAGGAGGAGGCCATTCAGCTCCGCCATTCATTGCGATCGTGGCTGGCCATCCAACTCAATAGTCTGATCCCATCTTCCCCCCCATATCCTTCAATCCCCTTCGCCTCAAGTGCTATATCTAACTGCCTCTTGAAAACATTCAATGTTTTGGCCTACTTCCTGTGGTAGAAAATCCATCAGGCTGATCAGTCTTGAGTGAAGAAATTTCTCCTCATCTTTGTCCTGAACCATCGACCCTATATCCTCAGACTGTAACCCCTGGTTCTGGACTCCCCCACCATTGGGATCATCCTTCTTGCATCTACCCTGTCTAGTCCTGTTCAAATTTTATAGGTTTTGATGAGATTCCCCCTCATTCTTCTGAACTCCAGTAACTTACTGGTAAGTTTTTTTTTCATAGAAAAACAGACCGATTGTGCCACATGTGAGTCTCAAACCATGATTGAATGAAAACAGAATTTAATTTACTCCATCACCATAAGGCAGTCTATAAGCCATAGGCCTAAATTCAGGCTGCTTTATGAATTATTAATTTTTGTTTTTGAGGCTGTAATATTTGCTTTGAAGCAGTTTGACAACTTTTGCTTCCTTTCTACGTTTCAGTTGTAAGATTTACTTGATGTTAACAGCTCTAGAGTTTTTGACATTATTAGTTCACACAATTTTGCCAAATATTTTCCTCAGGCATATAAGGCAAAATTATTTGCTGCTTTATCCTTATCCCTCAGATGTCATTTTTTTAAAAAAACATCCTACCTGGGACACTGTCTGTGATTTGGATTTAACTGAAGTCTTCTCGCTATTGATATGCTTGAATAATCAAAATTGGGCATAGATTTCGTATGAAACAGGTTTTAACACAAAAGCAAAATACGGTGGATTCTGAAAATTTGAAGGAGGAAGGGAAAATGTTGGAAATAGCCAGCAGGTCAGGCAGCGTCTGTGGCGAGTGAAACAAAGGATGGGATTTTCCAGCCATGTGCGCGCAAAGACCCCAAATTCCCATCTGAGGTCAACGGACCTTTAGATGATCTGCTGAATTTTCTGTCACACCCGCTACAATTCCCATGAAATTGGGCGGGACGGGAAAATTCCATCCTGAGTTTCAAGTTAATGACCTTTGAAAAGTTAACTCTCTGCCCAACCGATGCTCCTTCAACAGCACCTTCCAAACCCATGATCTCTTCCACCTGGACGGACAAAGGCAGCAGACATGTGGGAATACCAACACCTGGAAATTCCCCTCCAAATCACTTGCCATCCTGAGTTGGAAATATATCGGCTGTTCCTTCACTGTCGCTGGGTCAAAATCCTGGAACACTCTTCCTAACAGCACTGTGGGTGCACCTACACCGCATGGACTGCAGCGGTTCAAGATGGCGGCTCACCACCACCATCTTCAAGGGCAATTAGGCTTGGACAATAAATGTTAGGCCTAGCCAGTGACACCCACATCCCGTAAATGAATTTTTAAAAATTCCCAGCACTTAATCTTCATATTTCAGATTCGGACGCTCTTTCAAAATTATCTTCAAAATTACACCTTGCCACGCGGACAGGCTTGAAAGCGAGCTTGAAAAGGCTGCGAAAAGACGAATCCTCCCGGCCTGAAGGGGGCGCTGCTGCAGGAGGAGGAGGCGCCAACAGCTGTTTCATCTGGCTCCTTGTTGGTGGTTGCCATGGCGAGCGGTTGCTAGGGGACGGTCAGGCGAACAGCAGCGAGTATCCTGCGGGGAGGGGGCTTCTATCCGGAGCGAGAGACAAACAGACAGACGGGAAGCGGGGTGAGACTGAGTGCTAACCCCGGGCCCAACTCCCACACGACGTTCCGTATCTCAGCCTGTGGCGGCGCAGCAATTTACCTTTCGATAGCGCCTTTCCCATCCTTGAGGCTCCCCCCACCTCCCAATTAAACCTCAGTGAAGGCACCTGTTCCTTTAAAAGTGTACTGACTGTTTTGCAGGTAAAGCTGGGGTGGGGGCGAGGGGGGATGGGCGAGGGGGGATGGGTGGGGTGGGGTGGGGGGATGGGTGGGGTGGGGTGGGGGCGAGGGGGGATGGGTGGGGTGGGGTGGGGGCGAGGGGGGATGGGGTGGGGTGGGGTGGGGGCGAGGGGGGATGGGTGGGGGTGGGGGCGAGGGGGGATGGGTGGGGTGGGGTAGGGGGGATGGGTGGGGTGGGGTAGGGGGGATGGGTGGGGTGGGGTGGGGGCGAGGGGGGATGGGTGGGGTGGGGGCGAGGGGGGATGGGTGGGGTGGGGTAGGGGGGATGGGTGGGGTGGGGTGGGGGCGAGGGGGGATGGGTGGGGTGGGGTGGGGGCGAGGGGGGATGGGTGGGGTGGGGTGGGGTGGGGGCGAGGGGGATGGGTGGGGTGGGGGCGAGGGGGGATGGGTGGGGTGGGGGCGAGGGGGGATGGGTGGGGTGGGGGCGAGGGGGGATGGGTGGGGTGGGGGCGAGGGGGGATGGGTGGGGTGGGGGCGAGGGGGGATGGGTGGGGTGGGGGCGAGGGGGGATGGGTGGGGTGGGGGCGAGGGGGGATGGGTGGGGTGGGGGCGAGGGGGGATGGGTGGGGTGGGGGCGAGGGGGATGGGTGGGGTGGGGGCGAGGGGGGATGGGTGGGGTGGGGGCGAGGGGGGGATGGGTGGGGTGGGGGCGAGGGGGGATGGGTGGGGTGGGGGCGAGGGGGGATGGGTGGGGTGGGGGCGAGGGGGGATGGGTGGGGTGGGGGCGAGGGGGGATGGGTGGGGTGGGGGCGAGGGGGGATGGGTGGGGTGGGGTGGGGGCGAGGGGGGATGGGGGATGGGTGGGGTGGGGGCGAGGGGGGATGGGGGATGGGTGGGGTGGGGGCGAGGGGGGATGGGTGGGGTGGGGGCGAGGGGGGATGGGTGGGGTGGGGGCGAGGGGGGATGGGTGGGGTGGGGTGGGGGCGAGGGGGGATGGGTGGGGTGGGGTGGGGGCGAGGGGGGATGGGTGGGGTGGGGTGGGGGCGAGGGGGGATGGGTGGGGTGGGGGCGAGGGGGGGATGGGTGGGGTGGGGGCGAGGGGGGGATGGGTGGGGTGGGGGCGAGGGGGGGATGGGTGGGGTGGGGGCGAGGGGGGGATGGGTGGGGTGGGGGCGAGGGGGGGATGGGTGGGGTGGGGGCGAGGGGGGGATGGGTGGGGTGGGGTGGGGGCGAGGGGGGATGGGTGGGGTGGGGTGGGGGCGAGGGGGGGATGGGTGGGGTGGGGTGGGGGCGAGGGGGGGATGGGTGGGGTGGGGGCGAGGGGGGGATGGGTGGGGTGGGGTGGGGGGGATGGGTGGGGTGGGGTGGGGGCGAGGGGGGATGGGTGGGGTGGGGTGGGGGCGAGGGGGGGATGGGTGGGGTGGGGTGGGGGCGAGGGGGGATGGGTGGGGTGGGGTGGGGCGAGGGGGGATGGGTGGGGTGGGGTGGGGGCGAGGGGGGATGGGTGGGGTGGGGTGGGGTGGGGGCGAGGGGGGATGGGTGGGGTGGGGTGGGGGCGAGGGGGGATGGGTGGGGTGGGGCGGGGGGGATGGGTGGGGCGGGGGCGAGGGGGGGATGGGTGGGGCGGGGGCGAGGGGGGGATGGGTGGGGCGGGGGCGAGGGGGGGATGGGTGGGGCGGGGGGATGGGTGGGGCGGGGGGGGTGGGGCGGGGTGGGGCGGGGGGATGGGTGGGGCGGGGGGGGTGGGGCGGGGTGGGGCGGGGGGATGGGTGGGGCAGGGGGGATGGGTGGGGCGGGGTGGGGGCGGGGGCGAGGGGGGGATGGGTGGGGCGGGGCGGGGGCGGGGGCGAGGGGGGGATGGGTGGGGCGGGGCGGGGGCGGGGGCGAGGGGGGGATGGGTGGGGCGGGGCGGGGGCGGGGGCGAGGGGGGGATGGGTGGGGCGGGGCGGGGGCGGGGAGGGGGGATGGGTGGGGCGGGGTGGGGGTGGGGAGGGGGGATGGGTGGGGTGGGATGGGGGATGGGTGGGGGCGAGGGGGGATGGGTGATGGGTGGGGGCGAGGGGGGATGGGTGATGGGTGGGGGCGAGGGGGGATGGGTGATGGGTGGGGGCGAGGGGGGATGGGTGGGGTGGGGGGGAGGAGGGGGGATGGGTGGGGTGGGGGGGAGGAGGGGGGATGGGTGGGGTGGGGGGGAGGAGGGGGGATGGGTGGGGTGGGGGGGAGGAGGGGGGATGGGTGGGGTGGGGGGGAGGGGGG
>NW_027592519.1:0-42500 GCF_964213995.1 Mustelus asterias | reverse complement strand
TCACTGTTTCTGCTGCTAGTCAATCATGCTTAGCAGAAAGGCCAATTCCACAGGCTCCATGATTCTCTGAGTGAATATCTGCTCTCCTTCCTAACACCCCCGCTGACATAACAGTCACATCCCCACATCGTTTTCCCTGTGCACCACCAGGGTGAATAATGTTGAGCCTTCATTTTCTAATGGCATCTGACCCACCCATTCCCACTCCTTCACCCACCCAATATGGTGAGAGTGATCCCCATCCCCTACCCCGTGCTGCATGTCTGTGTCCCCAACATTCTCCCCGGTGCCCCTTGAGAATTGGATAGGCTGAGGAGAAATGTTCCAGATGAGGCCCAACAAATAATTTATAACGGCTTAGCATGACATCCTTGTTTTTGTACTCTTATTCCTTTATGTATAAAGTACAGGATTCCTTATGCATTTTAACAATTTTTTTGCAACTTATTCTGCCATCTTCTAAAATTCTAATTCTAATGTAAGGGGGAGTTATACAATAAATGGCTGAACCATCAGGAGTATAGACACACAGAGGGACCTGGGTGTACAAGTCCACAGATCCTTAAAGGTGGCAGCACAGGTGGAGAGGGTGGTGAAGAAGGCATATGGCATGCTTGCCTTTATTGGACGGGGCATAGAATATAAAAGTTGGCATATGATGTTGCAGCTGTATAGAACGATGGTTAGGCCACATTTGGAATACTGCGTCCAGTTCTGGTCGCCACACTACCAGAAGGACGTGGAGGCTTTGGAGAGAGTACAGAAAAGGTTTACCAGGATGTTGCCTGGTATGGAGGGTCTTAGCTATGAGGAGAGATTAGGTAAACTGGGGTTGTTCTCCCTGGAAAGACGGAGGATGAGGGGCGACCTAATAGAGGTGTATAAAATTATGAAGGGCATAGATAGGGTGAACAGTGGGAAGCTTTTTCCCAGGTCGGAGGTGACGAACACAAGGGGTCACGGGTTCAAGGTGAGGGGGGCAAGGTTCAACACAGATGTCAGGGGGACATATTTTACACAGAGGGTGGTGGGGGCCTGGAATGCACTTCCAAGCAAGGTGATTGAGGCGGACACGCTGGGATCGTTTAGGACTTATCTAGATAGCCACATGAACAGACTGGGAACAGAGGGATACAAAAGAATGGTCTAGTGGGCCCATGAGCGGCACAGGCTTGGAGGGCCGAAGGGCCTGTTCCTGTGCTGTATTGTTCTTTGATCTTCACCCATTTGAATGTGAATTGTCAGATTGCTCTGTACTTTCACTCCCATTCAAATTGTATCATTTATACTCTCATTATTTTTCCTTCCAACATGCATTACAGGACACTTCTTGAGAAAACCATTGTCTGTATCATCTCAGTATAAGATATTGCCCCAGATTTTGCAGCATGTATCAATGGTTGCAGCAACAACTTATTACAAAGAACAAAAGAACAAAGAACAGCACAGGAACAGGCCTTTCGGCCCTCCAAGCCCGCGCCGCTCCCTGGTCCAAACTAGACCATTCTTTTGTATCCCTCCATTCCCACTCCGTTCATCTGGTTATCTTGATAAGTCTTAAACGTTCCCAGTGTGTCCGCCTCCACCACCTTGCCCGGCAGCGCATTCCAGGCCCCCACCTCCCTCTGTGTAAAATACGTCCTTCTGATATCCGTGTTCAACCTCCCACCCGTCACCTTGAACCTATGACCCCTTGTGAACGTCACCACCGATCTGGGAAAAAGCTTCCCACCGTTCACCCTATCTATGCCTTTCATAATTTTATACACCTCTATTAGGTCACCCCTCATCCTCCGCCTTTCCAGTGAGAACAACCTCATTTTACCCAATCTCTCCTCATAACTAAGCCCTTCCATACCAGGCAACATCCTGGTAAACCTCCTCTGCACTCTCTCTAAAGCCTCCACATCCTTCTGGCAGTGTGGTGACCAGAACTGGGCGCAGTATTCCAAATGCGGCCGATCCAACGTTCTATACAACTGCAACATCAGACCCCAACTTTTATACTCTATGCCCCGTCCTATAAAGGCAAGCATGCCATATGCCTTCTTCACCACCTTCTCCACCTGTGATGTCACCTACAAGGTCAGATTTTTATGGTTTGAATTGTTTATTTTCTGGACCAGAGAATGCATTGTAAGAACATTAACCTTGTCATTAAAAACTTACTTTTGTTAAGCTGCAGCACTAGCTTTCTGCGGAGAGTTTAAATAGCAGTAAATCTGCAAGCATAGCAATTTCTTGAAACTCAGGAATGTTGAGGGCAGGCTGATAATTTCTTGAAACTAGGGACAGGGTGGTGCAAACCATCCAGCAACTTTTGGTGTTTCGAAACTCATTCACCACATGTTGCTGGACTATTTACACTTTAGTAACACTCTTGAATTTAACATTTTATTGGCTTTGTTTGTTTCTATTTTAATCTGTTCATATCTTGTCAATTTGGGCAATTGCTACTTGAGATGCTTTCTAGTTTTGAGTTTTTTTAATGGCCTACCTAGTATCTGTCTTAATATCTCCTTCTGGTTCAGTGCTAAGTTTTGTTTGATAATGGTTCTGTGAAGTCTCTTGCGCTGTTTTACTTCACTACATAAATGCAAGTTGTTTAATTAGCGTGATACATTACCATGGGTACCCTCTCTGAAAATTTCAGACTGTCTGTAGCATTCACCATTATTACAATAAAAGGAATAAAATCAACCTGAATTCGTGCTGCAGTAACCAGGCATTTTAAATTGGTTTGAGAATCTCCCAACCACTTTAGCAGACTATGATGAAAAAGGAGCTAATAATAATCATGTCACAACTCCACTCCCTACAGGCAGGTTAAAATCAGCTTATAAATGTCAGTTGGTAGAGATGTACAGGTGTGAACTAGTCATAAAAAGAACAAAGAAAAGTATATCTTTCAAAATACTGATTAGGAACTAGACTGTACATAAAAGTCAAATGTAGGAAGATTTATTTAAGGAACAGCGTATAAAGGAACATTAATAGACACAATGATTGCTGGCAGACTTTACTTTTGTTGATGTCACCTTGCTAATAATTATATGATCAGATTGTTGGATGTCACACAGGTTTTAGAATTACTGGATGACAAAGTAGCATCACAAGGAATACAATAAAGTCATGTAATTTTACCAGCCACACAGTACCAGACTGTGCATTAACTTACACTTCAGCACATGGGACACTCTGCCCAGGCAGAATGCAGCAGGATGCAGGATGTCTTATTCAAGTTCTTGAAATACTGGAGTCAAAAAGATTTCTCAACCCTTTACTGCAACAGGAGCGATTAAACTCAAAACCACAGGATTCAAAGGCAATATTTTGTAGGTTAGACTGCAGTTTCCAAACCTGATGCAACAAAAATGTGCCGAGTATTGGAAGGGCAGTAATTACGAGAATAGTCAAACAGTGATGGATGATTACAATAATCATCCTCTGCCCAATATGTATGCATCACCTTCCTGGAATTTGGAGCAGAAACAGAACTTGTTTGTTGATGGGACCTATGGATGTTATTTGTGTAGGTGGAATTCTGAGGTGGAGCCAGTGGGGTGAATTCCGATTCACGGTCCTTCTTGGATTGCCTGAGGATATCCTACAACCAATCAAAAACAGTTAATAGTTTTATGAGAAATAAAATTAGAACAAACTTATTGTTGGAAATTCCACAATTCACAGTCATAGATTACGGAGCTGTGGGTGTATTGGGAATAGAACATAGAACATAACAGCGCAGTACAGGCCCTTCGGCCCTCAATGTTGCGCCAACCTGTGAAACTAATCTAAAGCCATCTAACCTACACTATTCCAATATCATCCATATGTTTATCCAATGACCATTTAAATGCCCTTAATGTTGACGAGTCCACTACTGTTGCAGGCAGGGCATTCCACGCCCTTACTACTCTCTGAGTAAAGAACCTATCTCTAACATCTGTCCTTTATCTCTCACCCCTCAATTTAAAACTATGTCCTCTCGTGTTAGCCATCACCATCCGAGGAAAAAGGCTCTCACTATCCACCCTATCTAATCCTCTGATCATCTTGTATGCCTCTATTAAGTCACCTCTTAACCTTCTCTCTAACGAAAACAGCCTCAAGTCGCTCAGCCTTTCCTCATAAGACCTTCCCACCATACCAGGCAACATCCTCGTAAATCTCCTCTGCACCCTTTCCAATGCTTCCACATCCTTCCTATAATGCGGCGACCAGAACTGTACGCAATACTCCAAGTGCGGCCGCACGAGAGTTTTGTACAGCTGCAACATGACATCATGGCTCCGAAACTCAATCCCTCTACCAATAAAAGCTAACACACTGTACGCCTTCTTAACAACCCTATCAACCTGGGTGCCAACTTTCAGGGATCTATGCACATGGACACCGAGATCTCTCTGCTCATCCACACTACCAAGTATCTTACCATTAGCCCAGTACTCTGTATTCTTGTTACTCCTTCCAAAGTGAATCACCTCACACTTTTCCGCATTAAACTACATTTGCCACCTCTCAGCCCAGCTCTGCAGCTTATCTATGTCTCTCTGTAACCTGCAACAACCTTCCGCACTGTCCACAACTCCACCGACTTTAGTGTCATCCGCAAATTTACTAACCAAGCCTTCTACGCCCTCATCCAGGTCATTTATAAAAATGATAAACAGCAGTGGGCCCAAAACAGATCCTTGCGGTACACCACTAGTAACTGAACTCCAGGATGAACATTTCCCATCAACCATCACCCTCTGTCTTCTTAAAGTTACAGTAAGAAGTCTCACAACACCAGGTTAAAGTCCAACAGGTTTATTTGGTAGCAAATACCATAAGCTTTCGGAGCAATGTTCCTTCGTCAGATGGAGTGGTCTCTCCATCGTCGAAGGCGTACAGTGTGTTAGCTTTTATTGGTAGAGGGATTGAGTTTCGGAGTCATGATGTCATGTTGCAGCTGTACATCGTCAGATGGAGTGTAACTCTCCATGGAGACCACTCCATCTGACGAAGGAGCATTGCTCCGAAAGCTTATGGTATTTGCTACCAAATAAACCTGTTGGACTTTAACCTGGTGTTGTGAGACTTCTTACTGTGCTTACCCCAGTCCAACGCCGGCATCTCCACATCATTCTTAAAGTTAGCCAATTTCTGATCCAAACTGCTAAATCACACTCAATCCCATGCCTCCGTATTTTCTGCAATAGCCTACCATGGGGAACCTTATCAAACGCTTTACTGAAATCCATATACACTACATCAACTGCTTTACCCTCATCCACCTCTTTGGTCACCTTCTCAAAGAACTCAATAAGGTTTGTGAGGCACGACATACCTTTCACAAAACCGTATTGACTATCCCTAATCAAATTATTCCTTTCTAGATGATTATAAATCCTATCTCTTATAATCCTTTCTAAAACTTTGCCCACAACAGAAGTAAGGCTCACTGGTCTAGAATTACCAGGGTTGTCTCTACTCCCCTTCTTGAACTAGGGGACAACATTTGCTATCCTCCAGTCTTCTGGCACTATTCCTGTAGACAATGACGACATAAAGATCAAAGCCAAAGGCTCTGCAATCTCCTCCCTAGCCTCCCAGAGAATCCTGGATAAATCCCATCTGGCCCAGAGGACTTATCTGTTTTCACACTTTCCAGAATTGCTAACACCTCCTCCTTATGAACCTCAATCCCGTCTAGTCTAATAGCCTGTATCTCAGTATTCTCTTCGACAACATTGTCTTTTTCCTGTGTGAATACTGACGAAAAATATTCATTTAGCGCCTCTCCTATCTCTTTTGACTCCAAGCACAACTTCCCACTACTGTCCTTGACTGGCCCTAATCTTACCCGGGTCATTCTTTTATTCCTGACATACCTATAGAAAGCTTTAGGGTTTTCCTTGATCCTACCTGCCAAAGACTTCTCATGGCTCTTCTTAGCTCTCTCTTCAGGTCCTTCCTGGCTAACTTGTAACTCTCAAGCGCCCTAACTGAGCCTTCACGTCTCATCTTTACATAAGTCTCCTTCTTCCTCTTCACAAGAGATTCAACTTCTTTAGTAAACCACGGTTCCCTCGCTCGACCACTTCCTCCCTGCCTGACAGGTACATACTTATCAAGGACACGCAGTAGCTGTTCCTTGAACAAGCTCCACATTTCAATTGTGCCCATCCCCTGCAGATTTCTTCCCCATCCTATGCATCCTAAATCTCGCCTAATCACATAATAATTTCCTTTCCCCCAGCTATAACACTTGCCCTGCGGTATATACCTATCCCTTTCCATCGCTAAAGTAAACGTAACCAAATTGTGGTCACTATCACTAAAGTGCTCACCTACCTCCAAATCTAACACCTGGCCTGGTTCATTGCCCAGTACCAAATCCAATGTGACCTCGCCTCTTGTTGGCCTATCTACATACTGTGTCAGGAAACCCTCCTGCACACATTGGACAAAAACTGACCCATCTAAAGTTCTTGAACTATAGCGTTTCCAGTCAATATTTGTAAAGTTAAAGTCCCCCATAACAACTACCCTATTACTTTCGCTCCTATCCAGAATCATCTTTGCAATCCTTTCCTCTACATCTCTGGAACTTTTCGGAGACCTATAAAAAACTCCCAACAGGGTGACCTCTCCTTCCCTGTTTCTAACCTCAGCCCATTGTACTTCAGTAAACGAGTCCTCATCAAACGTCCTTTCTGCCACCGTAATACTGTCCTTGACTAACAATGCCACACCTCCCCCTCTTTTACCACCTTCCCTGATTTTACTGAAACATCTAAACCCCGGAACCTGCAACAACCATTCCTGTCCCTGCTCTATCCATGTCTCCGGGGTAGCCACAACATCGAAATCCCAGGTACCAACCCATGCTGCAAGCTCACCCACCTTATTCCGGATGCTCCTGGCGTTGAAGTAGACACACTTCAAACCACCTTCCTGCCTGCCGGTACACTCCTGCGACCTTGAAACCTTATTCATGACCTCACCACTCACATCCTCCTGTACACTGGAGCAACAATTCAGGTTCCCATTCCCCAGCCAAATTAGTTTAAACCCTCCTGAAGAGCATTCGCAAATTTCCCCCCCAGAATATTGGTACCCCTCTGGTCCAGGTGAAGACCATCCCGTCTGTAGAGGTCCCACCTACCCCAGAATGGGTCCCAATTATCCAGGTATCTGAATCCTTCCCTCCTGCACCATTCCTGTAGCCACGTGTTCAACTGCTCTCTCTTCCTATTCCTCTCCTCGCTAGTACGTGGCACGGGTAACAAACCAGAGATAACAACTCTATTTGTTCTCGCTCTAAGCTTCCACCCTAACTCCCTGAATTTCTGCCTTACATCCCCATCCCTTTTCCTACCTATGTCATTGGTGCCGATGTGAACCACGACTTGGGGCTGGTCCCCCTCCCCCTTAAGGATCCCGAAAACACGATCCGAGACATCACGGACCCCGGCACCTGGGAGGCAACACACCAACCGCGAGTCCCTCTCGTTCCCACAGAATCTCCTATCTGTCCCTCTAACTATGGAGTCCCCAATGACTAATGCTCTACTCCTTTCCCCCCTTTCCCTTCTGAGCAACAGGGACAGACTCTGTGCCAGAGACCTGCACCCCATGGAATGGGGAATGGTTAATTATGTTAAAGGAGATTATTTGATTGTGTTTGTTTTGGAGAATGGGAGGGTGTGTCTAGATTGGGGAAGGATAGATTAAGGAATGGTGGGTGTATTGCAGAAGGGATTATGGAACTGCTGGAAAACATGAGGGCTAGTTCAAGTGAAATGTTCCTTGACGACCTGATCTCTGAAAGCTCGAGCAGTTAGAAACACTACTGGTGTCTCCTCCTCAACCTCGATACTTCCTGGTTATCAGGTGCTGATAAGGGTGAGGCCATTATGTTGAAAAAGTTGTACAGCATGCAGCAAACAACAACAGATCTGGCAACCCATGTGAGGGTGTGCCACAAATCTCCTCTAAGCAGTGCAGACAGAAGAATCATTGCTTGAGCACACTAATTCTTTGTTTGATGATGTTCCTTGGGCAGCTTCGGTGCCCTTGCGAGCCTGTTTTGTGTCGGTACCTGGATTCCTGGCACGTGTTGTAAGCCATGTCAAGAGTCGCTCCTCCCAATGCAGTCTACTCTCTATTAGAGAGACCAAACACAGACTGGGTGACCGCTTTGCAGAACACCTTTGGTCTGTCTACAAGCAGGACCCAGACCTTCCGGTCACTTGCCATTTCAATGCACCACCCTGCTCTCCTGTCCACATATCCATCCTTGGCCTATTGCAATGTTCCAGTGAAGACTAACACAAAGAACAAAGAACAATACAGCATAGGAACAGGCCCTTCGGCACTCCAAGCCTGCACCGATCATGTGTTCCTAACTAGACCATCCGTTTGTATCCCTCTATTCCCAGTCCGTTCATGTGGCTATCTAGATATGTCTTAAATGATCCTAGCGTGTCTGCCTCAACCACCTTGCTTGGTAGTGCATTCCAGGTCCACACCACCCTCTGTGTAAAATACGTCCCCCTTACCTTGAACTTGTGACCCTTTGTGTTTGTCATTTCTGACCTGGGAAAAAGCTTCCAACTGTTCAACCTATCTATGCCCTTCATAATTTTATAAACTTCTATTATATACTTCTATTAAACTTCTATTATATACAAACTGGAGGAACAGCACCTCATCTTCCGATTAGGCACTTTACAGCCTTCCGGACTCAACATTGAGTTCAACAACTTCAGAGCGTGAACTCTCTGCCCCACCTTCATCCCATTTCCATTTATTTTATTTTATCTTATTTATTTTTATTTTCATTTGTTCTATTGTTTTGCTTTTCCACCTTCTCAAAATCTTGCTTTCCATCTTTCCTCTCCCCTCACCCCACTAAGGCCATCTATTACATGTCTCAGGTTGTCCTTGGTCACTCTGCTTACCTTTGTTCTGCTGTTTATACATTCTGATCTTTCAATGTGCCACTATCAACACCCTTCTTAGCCACGATCACCACCACTTACATGCCCTTTGTCTTTTTGCCTATGACACCTTTGTCAATTACAAACCCCCTCACCCGAACAGTATAAGTTTCATCCTATTTTCTGTTGTCTTCAGCTCTGTTAAATACTGTGCAACCGTGCTGCCCGTAGAGAATTAGTGCTGGATGGAAGTTGAGGCTGCTGCTAGGACGGGAGCAGAGAATTCTTTCTCAACAAGGAAGTAAATGCAAGTGTAATAGAGAGTCTCTAAAACCTCCCGGTTAGTGTCCTGGGAGATGAAGCTGATGTCACATGCTGTAGCCTAAAAGGAGTCTGTGGCATAAAGATTCAGGGCCACGGTGACCTTAACAAGGTACCTCAGAGACTCCTCCTCAGTGAAGTTAGTGTAGAAGGAATGCTCCCTGAAGATGTGTTACGAGTTCAGTGCATTCCCCTCCTTCTTGCTCTTTGCTATTTTCGTTGCTGCATTCCTTCCCCCAGCAATGAGATTATCCATGGCTGCAACCAAACTATTTCTGATACCAACCAACAACTGAGCAGACAAGTGAACATTAGTGAGTCAAAATACACACAAAAAAGATTCAGAAGCTAACAAATTAACCAGCAGCCTGAAAAGAGAATGAAACAACTTATTTTACGTGATTCCTTTAACGATTGCTGGTGAAGGGGCGGGACCTTCCTCGTGCTTCGTGCCACTTTGTGTTATATAGAATTAGCACACAATGAATAAAGTGCTGGGGGTGATCAATAATGGAAAACAGGGAACTGAAAGAAGAATGGAACCCCAATTTGAAGATGGAGCTGAAATAGAAAATCAGTGATCATCTATATACACACACAGCTCATAGATTTAAAGCACCTGATATATAAACCCTGAAGATTAAATGTACTTGGTAATATATACCCTGGAAAGTGCCGAAAATATATACACCACTGATTACAAGAACCCTCCATATATAATATATGATGTTCATAAGGAGGAGGTGTTAGCAATTCTGGAAAGAATAAAAATAGATAAGTCCCCTGGGCCGGATGGGATTTATCCTAGGATTCTCTGGGAGGCTAGAGAGGAGATTGCAGAGCCTTTGGCTTTGATCTTTGTGTCGTCATTGTCTACAGGAACAGTGCCAGAAGACTGGAGGATAGCAAATGTTGACCCTTGTTCAAGAAGGGGAATAGGGACAACCCTGGTAATTATAGACCGGTGAGCCTTACTTCTGTTGTGGGCAAAGTATTGGAAAGAATTATAAGAGATAGAACCATAGAACCATAGAAAATTACAGCTCAGGAACAGGCCTTTTGGCCCTTCTTGTCTGTGCCGAACCATTTTATGCCTAGTCCCACTGACCTGCACTTGGACCATATCCCTCCACACCCCTCTCATCCATGAACCCGTCCAAGTTTTTCTTAAATGTTAAAAGTGACCCCGCATTTACCACTTTATCCGGCAGCTCATTCCACACTCCCACCACTCTCTGCATGAAGAAGCCCCCCCTAATATTCCCTTTAAACTTTTCTCCTTTCACCCTTAACCCATGCCCTCTGGTTTTTTTCTCCCCTAGCCTCAGCGGAAAAAGCCTGCTTGCATTCACTCGATCTATACCCATCAAAATCTTATACACCTCTATCAAATCTCCCCTCAATCTTCTACGCTCCAGGGAATAAAGTCCCAACCTATTCAATCTCTCTCTGTAACTCAGCTTCTCAAGTCCCGGCAACATCCTTGTGAACCTTCTCTGCACTCTTTCAATCTTATTTACATCCTTCCTGTAACTAGGTGACCAAAACTGTACACAATACTCCAAATTCGGCCTCACCAATGCCTTATATAACCTTACCATAACACTCCAACTTTTATACTCGATACTCCGATTTATAAAGGCCAATGTACCAAAGGCACTCTTTATGACCCTATCCACCTGTGACGTCACTTTTAGGGAATTCTGTACCTGTATTCCCAGATCCCTCTGTTCAACTGCACTCTTCAGAGTCCTACCATTTACCCTGTACGTTCTTCTTTGGTTTGTCCTTCCAAAGTGCAATATCTCACACTTGTCTGCGTTAAATTCCATTTGCCATTTTTCAGCCCATTTTTCTAGTTGGTCCAAATCCCTCTGCAAGCTTTGAAAACCTTCCTCACTGTCCACTACACCTCCAATCTTTGTATCATCAGCAAACTTGCTGATCCAATTAACCACATTATCATCCACATCATTGATATAGATGACAAACAACAATGGACCCAACACCGATCCCTGCGGCACACCACTAGTCACAGGCCTCCACTCAGAGAAGCAATCCTCCACAACCACTCTCTGGCTTCTTCCATTGAGCCAGTGTCTTATCCAATTTACTACCTCCCCATGTATACCTAGCGACTGAACCTTCCTAACTAACCTCCCATGAGGGACCTTGTCAAAGGCCTTGCTGAAATCCAGGTAGACAACATCCACCGCCTTCCCTTCATATAGGATTTATAATCACCTTGAAAGGAATAATTTGATTAGGGATAGTCAGCACGGTTTTGTGAAGGGTAGGTCGTGCCTCACAAACCTTATTGAGTTCTTTGAGAATGTGACCAAAGAGGTGGATGAGGGTAAAGCGGTTGATGTGGCGTATATGGATGTCAGCAAAGCGTTTGATAAGGTTCCCCATGGTAAGCTTTTGCAGAAAATACGGACACATGGGATTGAGGGTGATTTAGTGGTTTGGATCAGGAATTGGCTAGCTGTAAGAAAACAAAGGGTGGTGGTTGATGGGAAATATTCATCCTAGAGTTCAGTTACTAGTGGTGTACCGCAAGGATCTGTTTTGGGGCCACTGCTGTTTGTCATTTTTATTAATGACTTGGATGAGGGCATGGAAGGATGGATTAGTAAATTTGCGGATGACACTAAAGTCGGTGGGGTTGTAGACAGTGCGGAGGGAAGTGGCAGGTTACAGAGGGACATAGATAAGCTGCAGAGCTGGGCTGAGAGGTGGCAAATGGAGTTTAACGCGGAAAAGTGTGAGGTGATTCACTTTGGAAGGAGTAACAGGAATACAGAGTACTGGGCTAATGGTAAGATACTTGGTAGTGTGGATGAACAGAGGGATCTGGCTGTCCATGTGCATAGATCCCTGAAAGTTGGCACCCAGGTTGATAGGGTTGTTAAGAAGGCGTACGGTGTGTTAGCTTTTATTGGTAGAGGGATTGAGTTTCGGAGCCAGGAGGTCATGCTGCAACTGTACAAAACTCTGGTGCGGCCGCATTTGGAGTATTGCGTACAGTTCTGGTCGCCGTATTATAGGAAAGATGTGGAAGTGTTGGAAAGGGTGCAGAGGAGATTTCCCAGGATGTTGCCTGGTATGGTGGGAAAATCTTATGAGGAAAGGCTGAGGGGCTTGAGGTTGTTTTCGTTAGAGAGAAGAAGGTTAAGAGGTGACTTAATAGAGGCATACAAGATGATCAGAGGATTAGATAGGGTGGATAGTGAGAGCCTTTTTCCTCGGATGGTGTTGGCTAGCACGAGGGGACATAGCTTTAAATTGAGGGGTGAGAGATATAGGACAGATGTTAGAGGTAGGTTCTTTACTCAGAGAGTAGTAAGGGCGTGGAATGCCCTGCCTGCAACAGTGGTGGACTCGTCAACGTTGAGAGCGTTCAAGTGGTTATTGGATAAACATATGGATGATATTGGAATAGTGTAGATTAGAGGGGCTTTAGATTGGTACCACTGGTTGGCGCAACATCGAGGGCCGAAGGGCCTGTACTGCGCTGTAATGTTCTATGTTCTATCTATATATACACACAGTTTAAAAGTGTTGTGTTTACCACGGTGTACTTGCATAAGTGTTGTGTATACACTCTGCAAATTAACAACAACTGGCTCATTCTGAACAAAAATTCCACATTTTGATTACTGTTCAAATCAAACAAGACTCAATTAGTCACTAAGTGTTGACTGAAACTTTCACCAGGTGCTCAGATGCCAGATGTCAGAGAGGCAGAGATGAGTTGACCTGTAGGAGAAACACAGACTGGAGAGCAGACAAATATAGCCCGAGGGGCAAATTCCACATCACTTACCTTTGGGGTGGGAGGCAGAGGGGAGTGAACCTGTAGGAGAAACATAGATTGGGGAGCAGATAAACACAGCATGAGAGTGCAGTCCACACCACTTACCTTTTGGGATACAGATGGACCTTGGGAGAAACATAGACTGGAGGACATTCAGGTGTGTCTGGAATTTGCAAGAAAAGTGGACAGAAACAGCACAGGAAAGCAGTTGGGTGGTTATTAACTGCTCTTAGCGTGTGTCTGTATATAAAGTGCTGGAAATGAGAAAAATGTAACTTTAAAAATAACTCTTAAATGCCTCCCCTGTAAAGAATTAAGAGGCATGAGCAGAAGGGAAGGAGGAAGCTGGTGAGTCTACGGTTTTATTTTTAAGTGGTGGAGGTATTACAAAGGTTTAAATTAGCATGCTAAGTGGTAGTGAGGAGAAGCATTAATTAAAAAATAATTAAAAGAATCATTAATTAGTTAATTAAAACACAGTAATGATGGCTGGGCAGAGGATGTATTGCAGCTGCAGTATGCAGAGGCACATGAACGCCTGTGTGATCCAAGGCAACCACATGTGTATTAAATAATAAAGAGCTTCAGCGCAGAATCAATGAGCTAGAGGCTGAGCTATGGACACTGCAATGCATCAGGGAGGAGAAAGATACCTGGATACTTTATTCCAGAAGGCAGTCGCACCTTTAGGATAGGATCGCCTGGTTTGTTCCATGGTCAGGAATAGGAGGATGTGAAAGCGACTGAGGCAGGAGTGACGATCAAGAAGGTTGAAGTGAAGGAGTCTCAGTTCTTGTAACTGTACAATGGGTTTGAGTTTCTTTCAGTTTATATGGATGAGAGCAAGGTAGATGAACAAACTTACCACGACACGGGCAGGAATCATGTGAGAGGGGATGTAGTAAGTCAAAGGGAAATAATAAGGTAATAGAGCAGGGCAGCAATTTACCAGAGTGTGGCAGGAACGGATGGAGGAACAAACTTAAGAGTGCATCAGAGATTATGAAATGGTAAAAAGACAGAGTTAAAGGCTCTCCATTGAATGTGTATAACATTTGGAACAAAATAGGTGGGGTTAGGATGGATAGACATGTTTGCAAGGTGACCAAGGCTGGGGCTTCAATACTGAAGGGTATCTGACATTTTGAAAAGACAGAAAGCTAGAAAAAGATTATGGGGTAGCTCTGTTCATTAAGGATCTCATTATACAGAAGTGAGAGATGGTGCTAGCTCAGAAGAGTAATCAGTTCATGTAGAGATGAGGAGTAGGAAAGATAAGAGGTTGATGTGGGAGAACTTTATAGATCCCGGGCGGAGTATACAGGAAAAAATAAATGGGAAGTGAAAGAAAGATACCACAATAGTCATTGATGATTTTAATATACGTGTAGATAGGACAGATCAGATTGGCAGTTAGCCTGGAAAATGTGTGTATTTGGGACCCTTTCTTAAAGCACTATGTTCTCCAGCCAGCCTGGGAGCAAGTTATTCTACTCCTGGTAATGTTCAATGAGACAAAATTAATCAATAACCTTATGATAAAAGATCTTCTAGGCCACAGTGATCATAACATGATAGAATTTCATATTCAGTTTGAACGGAAAAAGTGAGAGTCTGGGACCATTGATTTAACCCTAAATTATAAGGGTATGAAGGCACAGCTCGCTGAAGCGAACTGGGAAACTAGGTTAAAAGGTAGGACAGTAAAGATGCAGTGGAAGCCTTTTAAAGAGATAGAACATAGAACATTACAGCGCAGTACAGGCCCTTCGGCCCTCAATGTTGCGCCGACCTGTGAAACCAATCTAAAGCCATCTAACCTACACTATTCCAATATCATCCATATGTTTATCCAATAACCAGTTGAATGCTCTTATTGTTGACGAGTCCACTATTGCTGCAGGCAGGGCATTCCACGCCCTCACTACTCTCTGAGTAAAGAACCTACCTCTGACATCTGTCCTATATCTATCACCCCTCAATTTAAAGCTATGTCCCCTCATGTTAGCCATCACCATCCGAGGAAAAAGGCTCTCACTATCCACCCTATCTAATCCTCTGATCATCTTGTATGCCTCTATTAAGTCACCTCTTAACCTTCTTCTCTCTAACGAAAACAACCTCAAGTCCCTCAGCCTTTCCACATACGATCTTCCCACCATACCAGGCAACATCCTGGTAAATCTCCTTTGCACCCTTTCCAACACTTCCACAACTTACCTATAATGCGGCGACCAGAACTGTACGCAATACTCCAAGTGCGGCCGCACCAGAGTTTTGTACAGTTGCAGCATGACCTCCTGGCTCCGAAACTCAATCCCTCTACCAATAAAAGCTAACACACCGTATGCCTTCTTAACAACCCTATCAACCTGGGTGCCAACTTTCAGGGATCTATGCACATGGACACCCAGATCTCTCTGTTCATCCACACTACCAACTATCTTACCATTAGCCCACTCTGTTTTCCTGTTACTCCTTCCAAAGTGAATCACCTCACACTTTTCCGCATTAAACTCCATTTGCCACCTCTCAGCCCAGCTCTGCACCTTATCTATGTCCCTCTGTAACCTGTCACTTCCCTCCGCGCGGTCTGCAACTCCACCGACTTTAGTGTCATCCGCAAATTTACTAATCCATCCTTCTACGCTCTCATCCAGGTCATTTATAAAAATGACAAACAGCAGTGGACCCAAAACAGATCCTTGCAGTACACCACTAGTAACTGAACTCCAGAATGAATATCTCCCATCAACTACCACCCTCTGTTTTCTTACAGCTAGCCAATTCATGATCCAAACCACTAAATCACCCTCAATCCCATGTGTCCGTATTTTCTGCAATAGCTTACCATGGGGAACCTTATCAAACGCTTTGCTGAAATCCATATGCACCACATCAACCGCTTTACCCTCATCCACCTCTTTGGTCACCTTCTCAAAGAACTCAATAGGGTTTGTGAGGCACGACCTACCCTTCACAAAACCGTGTTGACTATCCCTAATCAAATTATTCCTTTCTAGATGATTATAAATCCTATCTCTTAAAATGCTTTCCAAAACTTTGCCCACAACAGAAGTAAGGCTCACTGGTCTATAATTACCAGGGTTGTCCCTACTCCACTTCTTGAACAAGGGGACAACATTTGCTATCCTCCAGTCTTCTGGCACTGTTCCTGTAGACAATGGCGACACAAAGATCAAAGCCAAAGGCTCTGCAATCTCCTCTCTAGCCTCCCAGAGAATCCTAGGATAAATCCCATCCGGCCCAGGGGACTTATCTATTTTTATTCTTTCCAGAATTGCTAACATCTCCTCATGAACCTCAATCCCGTCCAGTCCAACAGACTGCATCTCAGTACTCCCCTCGACAACACTGTCCCTCTCCTGTGTGAATGCCGACGAAAAGTATTAATTTAGCGCCTCTCCTATCTCTTCAGACTCCACGCACAACTTCCCACGACTGTCCTTGACTGGCCCTAATCTTACCCGAGTCATTCTTTTACTCCTGACATACCTATAGAAAGCTTTAGGGTTTTCCTTGATCCTACCTGCCAAAGACTTCTCATGTCCCCTCCTGGCTCTTCTTAACTCTTTCTTTAGGTCCTTCCTGGCTAACTTGTAACTCTCAAGCGCCCTAACTGAGCCTTCACGTCTCATCTTAACATAAGTCTCCTTCTTCCTCTTCACAAGAGATTCAACCTCTTTAGTAAACCACAGTTCCCTCACACGACTGCTTCCTCCCTGCCTGACAGGTACATATTTATCGAGGACACGTAGTAGCTGTTCCTTGAACAAGCTCCACATTACAATTGTGCCCATCCCCTGCAGTATCCTTCCCCAACCAATGCCACCTAAATCTCACCTAATCGCATCATAATTTCCTTTCCCCCAGCTATAACTCTTGCCCTTCGGTATATACCTATCCCTTTCCATTGCGAAGGTAACTGTAATCGAATTGTGGTCACTATCACCAAAGTGCTCACCTACCTCCAAATCTAACACCTGGCCTGGTTCATTACCCAGTACCAAATCCAATGTGGCCTCGCCTCTTGTTGGTCTATCTACATACTGAGTCAGGAAGCCTTCCTGCACACATTGGACAAAAACTGACCCCTCTAAAGTACTCGAGCTATAGCTTTTCCAGTCAATATTTGTAAAGTTAAAGTCCCCCATAACAACTACACTGTTACTTTCGCTCCTATCCAGAATCATCTTTGCAATCCTTTCCTCTACATCTCTGGAACTTTTCGGAGGTCTATAAAAAACTCCCAACAGGGTGACCTCTCCTTTCCTGTTTCTAACTTCAGCCCAAACTACCTCAGTAGACGAGTCCTCATCAAACGTCCTTTCTGCCACCGTAATACTGTCCTTGACTAACAATGCCACACCTCCCCCTCTTTTACCACCTTCCCTGCACTTACTGAAACATCTAAACCCTGGAGCCTGCAACAACCATTCCTGTCCCTGCTCTATCCATGTCTCCGAGATGGCCACAACATCGAAATCCCAGGTACCAACCCATGCTGCAAGCTCACCCACCTTATTCCGGATGCTCCTGGCGTTGAAGTATAAACACTTCAAACCACCTTCCTGCCTGCCAGTACACTCTTGTGACCCTGAAACCTCATCTATGACCTCACTACTCTCAACCTCCTGTACACTGGAGCTACAATTCAGGTACCCACCCCCCCTGCTGAATTAGTTTAAACCCTCCCGAAGAGCATTAGCAAATTTCCCCCATAAGATATTGGTACCCCTCTGGTTCAGGTGCAGACCATCCTGTTTGTAGAGGTCCCACCTACCCCAGAAAGAGCCCCAATTGTCCAGGTATCTGAATCCCTCCCTCCTGCACCATCCCTGGAACCACATGTTCAACTGCTCCCTCTCCCTATTCCTCTCCTCAGTATCACGTGGCACGGGTAACAAACCAGAGATAACAACTTTGTTTGTTCTAGCCCTAAGCTTCCACCCTAACTCCCTGAATTTCTGCCTTACATCCCCATCCCTTTTCCTACCTTTGTCTTGAGTACCTATGTGAACCACAACTTGGGGCTGGTCCCCCTCCCCCTTAAGGATTTCGAAAACACGATCCGAGACATCGTGGACTCTGGCTCCTGGGAGGCAACACACCGACCGCGAGTCTCTCTCGTTCCCGCAGAATCTCCTATCCGTCCCTTTAACTATGGAGTCCCCAATGACTAATCCTCTACTCCTCTCCCCCCTTCCCTTGTGAGCAACAAGGATAGACTCTGAGCCAGTGACCTGTACCCATGGCTTACCCCTGCTAAGTGGTCCCCCCAACAGCATCCAAAAGTGTACTATCCCCAATTTCTACGACATTTCTTGTTTCTCCCCCCACTTGGACAGCTCCCTGTACCTTGGTGCTGTGGTCAGTTTGCTCATCCTCCCTTTCCCTACCCTTCTGAGCTGCCGGGCCGGACTCTGCGCCGGAGGCACGGCCACTGTTGCTTCCCCCAGGTAGGCTGCTCCCCCCAACAGCACTCAAACAGGAGTACGTATTTTTAAGGGGCACAGCCACCGGGCTACTCTCTAGTACCTGACCTTTCCCCTTCCTAACTGTGACCCACGTGTCTTCCTCCCGTGGCCCTGGTGTGACCACCTGCCTGTAACTCCTATCTATCAGCTCCTCCTTTTCCCTGACCAGACGAAGGCCATCGAGCCGCAGCCCCAGTACTGTAACGCGGTCCCTTAGGAGCTGCAATTCGATGCAACCGGCGCAGATATGGACGTCTGGGAGGCTAGCTGACTCCAGGAACTCTCACATCCGACACCGAGAACAACAAACTGGACTTTCACTCATAATTCCCCTTTCTTCAAGTACACTGGTAAAACTACGAGATGAACCTAACATGCCTCGCCCGTTTCCGACAAAGCCCGTTGAGCCAAAGCCCTTCAGCCCTCACTCTGTTACCTGCTCACTCCGCTGCCCACTAAAGACGCTGCCCGCTGGGTAGAGCGGCCTGCTCTTAACCCTCCCGCGCTGAAAAAAAAAGATATTTAGTCACTTTCAGTCAAGACTTATGCCAATGTGAAAGAAAGACTTTAGGAAAGATGCATCATTTATAGTTGAATATAAATGCATCATTTATAGTTGAATATATAAATTATTTGGAGGAAGATGTAGCTGGTGTGATCAGTAAGTTTGTGGATGACACGAAGATTGCTGGAGTTGCGGATAGTGATGAACATTGTCAGAGAATACAGCAGGATATAGATAGGCTAGAACATTGGGCAGAGAAATGGCAGATGGAATTTAATCCAGATAAATGCGAAGTGATGCATTTCGGTAGATCTAATGTAAGGGGGAGTTATACAATAAATGGCTGAACCATCAGGAGTATAGACACACAGAGGGACCTGGGTATACAAGTCCACAGATCCTTAAAGGTGCAGCACAGGTGGAGGGGGTGGTGAAGAAGGCATATGGCATGCTTGCCTTTATTGGCATAGAATATAAAAGTTGGCATATGATGTTGCAGCTGTATAGAACGATGGTTAGGCCACATTTGGAATACTGCGTCCAGTTCTGGTCGCCACACTACCAGAAGGACATGGAGGCTTTGGAGAGAGTACCGAGAAGGTTTACCAGGATGTTGCCTGGTATGGAGGGTCTTAGCTATGAGGAGAGATTAGGTAAACTGGGGTTCTTCTCCCTGGAAAGACGGAGGATGAGGGGCGACCTAATAGTATAAAATTATGAAGGGCATAGATAGAGTGAACAGTGGGAAGCTTTTTCCTAGGTCGGAGGTGACGAACACAAGGGGTCACAGGTTCAAGGTGAGGGGGGCAAGGTTCAACACAGATGTCAGGGGGACGTATTTTACACAGAGGCTGGTGGGGGCCTGGAATGCACTGCCAAGCAAGGTGATTGAGGCAGACATGCTGGGATCGTTTAAGACTTATCTAGATAACCACATGAACAGACTGGGAATAGAGGGATACAAAAGAATGACCTAGTGGGCACATGAGCGGCGCAGGCTTAGAGGGCCGAAAGGCCTGTTCCTGTGCTGTATTGTTCTTTGTTCTTTGAATGAAGAAGTTAAGGATCGTATCAAACTGAAAGCAACAATATACAAACTGTCAAGATGAGTGGTAGGTGAGAAGATCGGGCAGATTTTAAGAACCAGGAAAGAATGACTAAAAAAAAGATTGAGAAAATCAAGTATGAAAAAAGTTAGCTAGTAACACTTAAACAAATAGTAAGAGTTTCTCCAAGTATTTAAATTGGAATTGGAAAAGTTAGTGTTGATCCTCCACAAAGTGAGTCTGGGGAATTGAGAATGGAAAACAAGGAAATCACAGACATCTGTATCTGTCTTCACTGTAGAAGATTTAGAAAACTTCCCAAATGTACTTGAAAATCAAGAGGTGAGAGGGAGGGAGTAACTTAAAATAATCACCATCAACAGGGAAGAGGTGCACAGAAAACTATTAGACTTAAATGCTGACGCTTCCTCAGGATCAGGTGGTCTGCATCCTTGGGTCTTAAAAGAAATGTCTGCAGAAATTGGAGAGGTTATTGGTTATAATTTTTCAAAATTCCTTAAATTCTGGAAGGGTCCGAGCAGATTGGAAAACAACAAATGTAATACCATTATTCAAGAAAGGAGGGAGACAGAAAACAAAGAACTGTAGGCCAGTTAGCTTAACATCTGTCATAGGGAAATCACTTAACTCCATTATTAAGGTTAGCAGGATACGTGGAAAATCATGAGATCAGGTAAGGTCAACATGGTTTTCTGAAAGGGAAACCATCTTCAACTAATTTGACTTATTTGAGGAGGTAACATGCAAGGTATAAAGGAAACTGTAGACAAGTTCCAAAGAGAGTCATATTGGACTTGAAACATTTCTCTCTTCACAGATGCTGCCATTTGACGAACTTACTGGATTTTTATGAAGATGTGACTCATGGGGTTGACGGAGGGGAACCGGTAGATGTGGTGTTTTTGGATTTCCAAAAGGCATTCGATAAGGTGCCTCACAAAAGGTTGCTGCAGAAGATTGGGGCACACGGAGTTGGGGGTAGGGTGTTAGCGTGGATTGGGGATTGGCTATCCAACAGGAAGCAGAGAGTTGGAATAAATGGGTGCTTTTCTGGTTGGCAGATGGTGACTAGTGGCGTGCCGCAGGTATCGGTACTGGGGCCTCAACTGTTTACTATTTACATAGATGATCTGGAGGAGGGGACTGAGTGTCGGGTAACAAAGTTTGCTGATGACGCAAAGATAAATGGGAAAGTGAATTGCGTGGAGGAAGCAGAAGGTCTGCAGAGAGATTTGAATAGGCTGAGTGAGTGGGCGAGGATCTGGCAGATGGAGTATAACGTTGGCAAATGCGAGGTTATTCACTTTGGAAGAAATAATAGCAAATTGGATTATTATTTAAATGGAAAAAAATTACAACATGCTACTGTGCAAAGGGACCTGGGGGTCCTTGTGCATGAGTCACAAAAACTCAGTCTGCAATTACAACAGGTGATCAAGAAGGCAAATAGGATGTTGGCATTTATCGCGAGGGGGATAGAATATAAAAGCAGAGAAGTCTTGCTGCATCTGTACAAGGCATTGGTGAGGCCACAGCTGGAATACTGTGTGCAGTTTTGGTCCCCTTACTTGCGAAAGGATATATTGGCCTTGGAGGGAGTGCAGAGAAGGTTCACCAGGTTGATACTGGAGATGAGGGGTGTAGATTAGGAGGAGAGATTGAGCTGATTAGGTTTGTACTCGTTGGAGTTCAGAAGGCTGAGGGGTGATCTTATAGAGGCATATAAGATAATGAAGGGGCTGGATAGGGTAGAGATGGAGAGATTCTTTCCACTTAGAAAGGAAACCAGAACTAGAGGGCACAGCCTCAAAATAAAGGGGGGTCAGTTTAGGACAGAGTTGAGGAGGAACTTCTTCTCACAGAGGGTGGTGAATCTCTGGAATTCTCTGCCCACTGAAGTGGTGGAGGCTACCTCGTTGAATATGTTTAAGTCACGGATAGATGGATTTCTGATCGGTAGGGGAATTAAGGGCTATGGGGAGCAGGCAGGTAAGTGGAACTGATTCACTTCAGATCAGCCAAAAAGCAAAAAATATTGGAAAACTTCAGCATGAATAAGAACGTAAGAACATAAGAAATAGGAGCAGGAGTCGGCCATCTGGCCCCTCAAGCCTGCCCCACCATTCAATAAGAATGGTGGGGCAGGCTTGAGGGACCAGATGGCCGACTCCTGCTCCTATTTCTTATGTTCTTACGTTCTTATTCATGCTGAAGTTTTCCAATATTTTTTGCTTTTTAAAGTTTTTAAAGTTTTATAACCTGCAGTGTACGTGGATTTCCAAGAGGCATTCATTATGATGCCACATAAGGGTGGCACGGTGGCTAGCACTGCTACCTCACAGCATCAGGGACCCGGGATCGATTCTTGGCTTGGGTCACTGTCTGTGCGGAGTCTGACGTTCTCCCCATGTCTGCGTGGGTTTCCTCCGGGTGCTCCGGTTTCCTCCCACAGTCCAAAAGACATGCTGGTCAGGTGCACTGGCCATGCTAAATTCTCCCTCAGTGTACCCGAACAGGCACCAGAGTGTGGCAAGTAGGGGATTGTCACAGTAACTTCACTGCAGTGTTAATGTAAGCCGACTTGTGACACTAAAAAATAAACTTAAACTTAAAAGTTTACCTTCTACAAGATAACAGCACATGGTGTAGGGAGTAAGCTTATGGTATGGATAAAATATTTGTTATCGAACAAGAAGCAGAGGATAGGGATAAATTGGTCTTTTTTGGGTTAGAACATAGAGCAGAGAACATTACAGTGCAGTACAGGCCCTTCGGCCCTCAATGTTGCGCTGACCAGTGAAACCAATCTAAAGCCCATCTAACCTACACTATTCCAATGTCATCCATATGTTTATCCAATGACCATTTAAATGCCCTTAATGTTGGCGAGTCCACTACTGCTGCAGGCAGGGCATTCCACGCCCTTACTACTCTCTGAGTGAAGAACCTACCTCTGACATCTGTCTTATATCTATCACCCCTCAATTTAAAGCTATGTCCCCTCGTGCTAGCTATCACCATCCGAGGAAAAAGGCTCTCATTATCCACCCTATCTAATCCTCCGAGCATCTTGTATCCCTCTATTAAGTCACCTCTTAACCTTCTTTTCTCTAACGAAAACAACCTCAAGTCCCTCAACCTTTCCTCATAAGACCTTCCCACCATACCAGGGAACATCCACGTAAATCTCTGCTGCACCCTTTCCAATGCTTCCACATCCTTCCTATAATGCGGCGACCAGAACTGCACGCAATACTCCAAGTGCGGCCGCACCAGAGTTTTGTACAGCTGCAACATGACCTCCTGGCTCCGAAACTCAATCCCTCTACCAATAAAAGCTCACTCTCCGTACGCCTTCTTAACAACTCTATCAACCTGGGTGCCAACTTTCAGGAATCTATGCACATGGACACCGAGATCTCTCTGCTCATCCACATTACCATTCGCCCAGTACTCTGTAATCCTGTTACTCCTTCCAAAGTGAATCACATCACACTTTTCCGCATTGAACTCCATTTGCCACCTCTCAGCCCAGCTCTGCAGCTTATCTATGTCCCTCTGTAACCTGCAACAACCTTCCGCACTGTCTACAACTCCACCGACTTTAGTGTCATCCGCAAATTTACTAACCCAGCCTTCTACGCCCTCATCCAGGTCATTTATAAAAATGACAAACAGCAGTGGCCCCAAAACAGATCCTTGCGGTACACCACTAGTAACTGAACTCCAGGATGAACATTTCCCATCAACCACCACCCTCTGTCTTCTCACAGCAAGCCAATTCCTGGTCCAAAGCGCTAAATCACCCTAAATCCCATGCGTCCGTATCTTCTGCAATAGCTTACCATGGGGAACCTTATCAAACGCTTTACTGAAATCCATATACACCACATCAACTGCTTTACCCTCATCCACCTCTTTGGTCACCTTCTCAAAGAACTCAATAAGGTTTGTGAGGCACGACCTCCTTTCACAAAACCGTATTGACTATCCCTAATCAAATTGTTTCTTTCTAGATGATTATAAATCCTATCTCTTATAATCCTTTCCAAAACTTTGCCCACAACAGAAGTAAGGCTCACTGGTCTATAATTACCAGGTTTGTCTCTACTCCCCTTCTTGAACAAAGGGACAACATTTGCTATCCTCCAGTCTTCTGGCACTATTCCTGTAGACAATGACGACATAAAGATCAAAGCCAAAGGCTCTGCAATCTCCTCCCTCGCTTCCCAGAAAATCCTCGGATAAATCCCATCCGGCCCAGGGGACTTATCTATTTTCACACTTTCCAGAATTGCTAACACCTCCTCCTTATTAACCTCAATCCCGTCCAGTCCAATAGCCTGTATCTCAGTATTCTCCTCGACAACATTGTCTTTTTCCTGTGTGAACGCTGACGAAAAATATTCATTTAGCGCCTCTCCTATCTCTTCGGATTCCACGCACAACTTCCCACTACTGTCCTTGACTGGCCCTAATCTTACCCGAGTCATTCTTTTATTCCTGACATACCTATAGAAAGCTTTAGGGTTTTCCTTGATCCTACCTGCCAAAGACTTCTCATGTCCCCTCCTGGCTCTTCTTAGCTCTCTCTTCAGGTCCTTCCTAGCTAACTTGTAACTCTCAAGCGCCCTAACTGAGCCTTCACGTCTCATCTTTACGTAAGTCTCCTTCTTCCTCTTCACAAGAGATTCAACTTCTTTAGTAAACCACGGTTCCCTCGCTCGACCACTTCCTCCCTGCCTGACAGGTACACACTTATCAAGGACACGCAGTAGCTGTTCCTTGAACAAGCTCCACATTTCAATTGTGCCCATCCCCTGCAGATTTCTTCCCCATCCTATGCATCCTAAATCTCACCTAATCGCATCATAATTTCCTTTCCCCCAGCTATAACACTTGCCCTGCGGTATATACCTATCCCTTTCCATCGCTAAAGTAAACGTAACCGAATTGTGGTCACTATCACCAAAGTGCTCACCTACCTCCAAATCCAACACCTGGCCTGGTTCATTACCCAGTACCAAATCCAATGTGGCCTCGCCTCTTGTTGGCCTATCTACATACTGTGTCAGGAAACCCTCCTGCACACATTGGACAAAAACTGACCCATCTAAAGTACTCGAACTATAACGTTTCTAGTCAATATTGGTAAAGTTGAAGTCCCCCATAACAACTACCCTGTTACTTTCGCTCCTATCCAGAATCATCTTTGCAATCCTTTCCTCTACATCTCTGGAACTTTTCGGAGACCTATAGAAAACTCCCAACAGGGTGACCTCTCCTTTCCTGTTTCTAACCTCAGCCCATAGTACTTCAGTAGACGAGTCCTCATCAAACGTCCTTTCTGCCACCGTAATACTGTCCTTGACTAACAATGCCACATCACCCCCTCTTTTACCACCTTCCCTGATTTTACTGAAACATCTAAACCCCGGAACCTGCAACAACATTCCTGTCCCTGCTCTATCCATGTCTCCGGGGTGGCCACAACATCAAAGTCCCAGGTACCAACCCATGCTGCAAGTTCACCCACCTTATTCTGGATGCTTCTGGCATTGAAGTAGACATACTTCAAAACACCTTCCTGCCTGCCGGTACACTCCTGCGACCTTGAAACCTTATTCATGACCTCACCACTCACATCCTCCTGTTCACTGGAGCAACAATTCAGGTTCCTATTCCCCTGCCAAATTAGTTTAAACCCTCCCGAAGAGCATTCGCAAATTTCCCCCCCAGAATATTGGTACCCCTCTGGTCCAGGTGAAGACCATCCCGTCTGTAGAGGTCCCACCTACCCCAGAATGAGCCCCAATTATCCAGGTATCTGAATCCTTCCCTCCTGCACCATTCCTGTAGCCACGTGTTCAACTGTTCTCTCTCCCTATTCCTCTCCTCGCTAGCACGTGGCACGGGTAACAAACCAGAGATAACAACTCTATTTGTTCTAGCTCTATCCCCATCTCTTTTCCTACCTATGTCATTGGTGCCTATGTGGACCACAACGTGGGGCTGGTCCCCTTCCCCTTTAAGGATCTCGAAAACACGATCCGAGACATCACAGACTCTGGCACCTGGGAGGCAACACACCAACCGCGCGTCTCTCTCGTTCCCTCAGAATCTCCTATCTGTCCCCCTAACTATGGAGTCCCCAATGACTAATGCTCTACTCCTCCCCCCCCTTTCCCTTCTGAGCAACAGGGACAGACTCTGTGCCAGAGACCTGTACCCCATGGCTTACCCCTGGTAAGTCATCCTCCCCAACAGTATCCAAAACGGTATACTTGTTATACAGAGGAACGGCCACAGGGGATCGCTGCACTGACTGCTTTTTATCCCTTCTAACAGTCATCCAAGTATCCTCATTCCTAGGAGTATGAACCTCCCTGTAGCTTTTATCTACAAGTGTCTCTGCCTCCTGAATGATCCTGAGTTCATCCTTTTCCAACTCCAGATCCCTAACACGGTCTTCAAGGAGCTGGAATTGGGTGCACTTCCTACAGCTGTACTCAGCCGGGACACTAATGGTGTCCCTCACCTCAAACATCCCACAGGGGAAACATTGCACTGCCTACACCGACATCCTTGCTAACTTCCCTTACTAAGAAACGACACCGAGTCATTTTTTTTAGGTTAGAGGAGGGGAAAGGATGGGAGACTCTCCACGTGTAGAGTCTCGGGTTACCTCCCCGTTCAAATTTTGGCCAATTATACTTGCTCATATTCACTGAAAATACTAAATATGAATGAGGTCTGAAGATCAGTGAGGCAAGGTGGCATACATCCTGTGATACATATTAGATTACACCTCTGTTGTTCACCCCACCAGTGGTTGTAGGATTAGACAGAGACCCCTTCAGTAGCATGGCAATTGTGGCTGCCCATGCCACCAGGTGTTCACCTCCAGTGCTTGCCTACTCAGGAAAGCCTGCCATACCAGCCAAAATTAGCCTGTTGGGGAGGTTCTGGGCCCCCAAAACATTGGGGCCTGGCTTTAGGATTAATTTCTGGTCATTTTGATGCAGTTCTGCTAAAGTTGTGTTGCAATTTTACAAAAGTTCTTTTGAGTTGAGTTAGTGGCTGAGCTCCTTGTTGCAGCAGTGAATAAACAAAAAAAATGAAGAGAGAAGCAGGCAAGGTGGAAAATCATGAATTACCAAAAACATCTGGCTATTACCTAACCCTTTAATTAGGCCTCAGCGGTTGATTGCACTCTCCAAAGAAGTGGCTGCACGTTGTTTTCAGAGTCTGTTATTACATTGCCAGCTTTATCTTTGAGCATCTCCTGCAATAATGAGGAGAAACTCCTTTTAAAGCAAGAAGATGTTTATGTTACACAGGAGAAAACATTCTCCACAATGGGTTTCTCTTTTCAAAATCATAGTTAAATGCTCATTTTTCTTAAACTCAATGTTCAAATAGAACAAGCATTTCATTTACTCACCCATTTAAAACACTTAAACTTGGATCTGTCGTCCAAATCAATGAAATTAATTAAACACATTAAAAACCAGGTGCTTTAAGCCACCACTGGAAATGTGTTGCGAAGGAACTTTGTTCACCACAACCCGATCTTCAGACACTGTTTTTCCATGAAAGTTCTAATAATGCTGTACAATTTGGACAACAATTTCACACAGGTTATGCGTTCAATTCAATTATAACCGAGTGTATCTGTACATTCTCATCCGTAGTCCAATTCTACATTATATACAGGTATATCTCTCTCCCTTTACCCAAGCTTCACATTATATATACGTCTGCCCATACTGTAGCCATAGAAGTAAGGTCATTGTTTTAAAATAGGAAAACCTAGCAGCTACTCTGTACAAAGCAAGGTCACATAAAACAACAATGTCATAAATACCAAACAATTTGTTTTAGTGATGTAGGTTGATGGACAAGTATTGGCCAAGACATTGGGGAGAACTCCAATCTGCAATTTTAAAAATAGTGGTTGGGGGATCTTTACGCCCACCTGAAAAATCAAATGATGCCATGGTTTAACATCTCACCCAAAAGATGGCACCTGCCTTATGCTCAAATCTCTGGAGTGGAGCTGAACCTGTAAGCTTCTGACTCAGAATCGAGTCGCCATACTACCAGAAGGATGTGGAGGCGGATACGGTAGTGACTTTTAAGGGGCGTCTTGACAAGTACATGAATAGGATGGGAATAGAGGGATATGGTCCCTGGGAGGATAGGGGGTTTTAGTTAAGTTGGGCAGCATGCTCGGTGCAGGCTTGGAGGGCCAAAAGGCCTGTTTCTGTGCTGTAATTTTCTTTGTTCTTTGTTCTTTGAGAATGCTACCTATTGAGCTATGGATAACATGTTTCCTTACATGCAACCTTTCTTTACTGCGAGATCTAGATTTACACATCAGTTCATAGAACCATAGAAAATTACAGCTCAGAAACAGGCCTTTTGGCCCTTCTTGTCTGTGCCGAACCATTTTATGCCTAGTCCCACTGACCTGCACTTGGACCATATCCCTCCACACCCCTCTCATCCATGAACTCGTCCAAGTTTTTCTTAAATGTTAAAAGTGACCCCGCATTTACCACTTTATCCGGCAGCTCATTCCACACTCCCACCACTCTCTGCATGAAGAAGCCCCCCCTAATATTCCCTTTAAACTTTTCTCCTTTCACCCTTAACCCATGCCCTCTGGTTTTTTTCTCCCCTAGCCTCAGCGGAAAAAGCCTGCTTGCATTCACTCGATCTATACCCATCAAAATCTTATACACCTCTATCAAATCTCCCCTCAATCTTCTACGCTCCAGGGAATAAAGTCCCAACCTATTCAATCTCTCTCTGTAACTCAGCTTCTCAAGTCCCGGCAACATCCTTGTGAACCTTCTCTGCACTCTTTCAATCTTATTTACATCCTTTCTGTAACTAGGTGACCAAAACTGTACACAATACTCCAAATTCGGCCTCACCAATGCCTTATATAACCTTACCATAACACTCCAACTTTTATACTCGATACTCCGATTTATAAAGGCCAATGTACCAAAAGCACTCTTTACGACCCTATCCACCTGTGACGTCACTTTTAGGGAACTCTGTACCTGTATTCCCAGATCCCTCTGTTCAACTGCACTCTTCAGAGTCCTACCATTTACCCTGTACGTTCTTCTTTGGTTTGTCTTTCCAAAGTGCAATATCTCACACTTGTCTGTTTTGTAATTGGGTTACTTTACAGAGAATCTTCTCCTGTACTTTTGTTTATTAGAAGAGCAATGAATCTATGCCAGGTGGGTTAGGCAGTGCTGCCCACCAGCGTGTTACACCAGGCAGAAGGACAAATTCCTCCAGTAGTCCCGTGGGGTAGCACTCTTGCCACTGAGTCACAAGGTTGTGGTTCAAAAGTCCACTCCAACCCAGATGACATTTCCAGTCCATACTGAGGGAGCATGTTGGAGGGTGTAGTAGTGTGGTACTGCTGCATTGTCGGAAAGGCAGTACAGATGGAACACTGTTCTGTTGGAGGGGGAGCAATGTGCGGGCATTGCATTGTTGGAGGGGTTGTGGGAGCGCTGCAGCTTTAGAGGTGCTGTCTTTCAGAAGAGACATTAAACCCATGTTCTGCCTGCCTTCTCAAGTGGATGTAAAAGATACCATGGCACTACTCAATGAAGGGCAGGGAAGTCCTGGTCAATATTTATCCCTGAAATCCACATCATTAAAAGAGATTATTTGACCATTACTTCAATGCTGTTTCTGAGAGTTTGCTGTATGCACATTCAATGCCATGTTTCTTACAGTAAAACAGCAACTCCACTTCAAAAGATTTCATTGGTTATAACGCAGGTTGGAATGGGCTTAGAATATGAAAAACTATACAAATACAGGTATTCCTTTCTCTCTTTGTCTCTCTGCTCATCCATGGCCCTCTGAGCTCTATCTCTGTCTGAAAAAAACTCACTGAGATCCCCTTCACACCTTCATGTAAAAGTACTTCCAAATCTTTCCACAAACTATGCTTGCACACACAACTTTACTGCTAACATAATTTTAATGAAACTTCATCTCATGTTTCTGCCTCCTGTTCTTTTTATCCAGGTCCTTTAACCCAGTCCCAGAATATGAAGTATGTCTCTTAAGCCTAGGCTTGTGCTTCTCTTTGGCACTCTTTGATTTGATTTTGATTTATTATTGTCACATGAATTAGTATACAGTGAAAAGTATTATTTCTTGCCCACATTCCCTCAATCGCAGAAGACAGTGTGGCTAATTGTTGTGCTGCCACTGGAGATTGCTGGAACTAAGATGTCCCTTGTTTCACTAAATGGAGAGAGACCACAGAATGCTGGAGTGGAGGCCGATCTGGATATCCTATACATGAATCACAAAAAGTCAGTATGCAGATACAACAAGGAATTAGGAAGACTTATGGAATGTTGATATTTATTGCAAAAGGGATCGAGTGGTGCGATAACAAAATAAGGCATTGGTGAGGCCACACCTAGAGTATTGCACACAGTTTTGGGCATGCACGTGGGGGTAGTGTCAGAGGACTGGAGAGTGACAAATTTTACACCCTTGTTCAAAAATGGTTGTGAAGATAAGCCAGCAGTTAGTTTAACTTTACACACACACACATGCTCACACACACGCGTGCGCATACATACGCACACACGTGCAAACACACAGAGTGTCATCCGTAAATTTAGCTACCATGTCTCCTAAATTCACATCCAAACCATTCATATAAATGACAAATAACAGTGGACCCAGCACCGATCCCTGAGGCACACCGCAGGTCACAGGCCTCCTGTTTGAAAAACAACCCTCGACACCCATCCTCTGTCTTCTGTTGTCAAGCCAATGTCTAGCAGGGATGCAGCTCAGATGCTGGGCAAGTAGGATAATTACTAGTTTTACAGATATAGTATTTAATTAGGAGAGAGCTAATAGAATTATCAAGTAATAAAGTCGTACAGAGCAGAAAAGGCCCTTTGGCCCAAGTCTGCACTGACAATAACTACCACTAAAGTCGCGCTAATCCCATTTTCCAACACTTGTCCCATATCTTTGAATGTTATGATATTTCAAATGCTCATCCAAATAATGTTTAAAGGTTGTAAGGCTTCTGGCCTCCAAAACCTTCCCAGGCAGTGCCTCCCAGATTCTCACCACACTCTGAGTGAATTTTATTTCTCAAATGCCCTCTGAATCTCTTGCCCCTCATCCTAAAACTATGCCCCCTTGTGATTGACCCCTCAACCAAGGGAGACCATAAGACCATAAGACATAGGAGCGGAAGTAAGGCCATTCGGCCCATCGAGTCCACTCCACCATTCAATCATGGTTGATTTCAACTCCATTTACCCGCTCTCTCCCCATAGCCCTTAATTCCTCGAGAAATCAAGAATTTATCAATTTCTGTCTTGAAGACGCTCAACGTCTCGGCCTCCACAGCCCTCTGTGGCAATGAATTCCACAGACCCACCACTCTCTGGCTGAAGAAATTTCTCCTCATCTCTGTTCTAAAGTGACTCCCTTTTATTCTAAGGCTGTGCCCCCGCGTCCTAGTCTCCCCTGTTAATGGAAACAACTTCCCTACATCCATCCTATCTAAGCCGTTCATTATCTTGTAAGTTTCTATCAGATCTCCCCTCAACCTCCTAAACTCCAATGAATATAATCCCACGATCCTCAGACGTTCATCGTATGTCAGGCCTACCATTCCTGGGATCATCCGTGTGAATCTCCGCTGGACCCGCTGTTTCCTACTCACCCTGTCCATACCCCTCACAATCCTATACACCTCAATCATATTCCCCCCTCAGCCTTCTCTGCTCTAGAGAAAACAATCTAAGCCTATCCAGTCTCTCCTTATAGAACAAATGCTCCACCCCAGGCAACATGCTGGTCAATCTTCTCTGTACCTCCTCCAGTGCAATCATATCCTTCATATAGTGAGGTGACCAGAACTGCACACAGTACTCCAGCTGTGGCCTCACCAGCGTCCTGTACAGCTCCAACATAACCTCCCTGCTCTTATACTCTATACCACGATTGATTAAAGCAAGAGTCCCATAAGCCTTCTGAACTACCCTATTCACCTGTTCTGCCACCTTCCGGGATCTATGAATAAGTTCCCCAAGATTCATTTGTTCCTCTGAGCTTCCTAGTGTCCTGCAATTCATTAAATATTCCCTTATCTTGTTACTTCTTCCAAAGTGCAAGATCTTGCATTTATCAGGGTTAAATACCATCTGCCACTGCTCTGCCCATCTGGCCAACCCATCTATATCTTCTGTAACCTACGACCTTCTTCTTCACTATTAACCACCCTACCATTCTTGGTGTCATCTGCAAACTTGTTTAGCTTCCCCCCCGCATTAACATCTATATCATTTAGGTATAGAGCAAATAATAAGGGACCCAGCACTGAACCGTACACCACTGGACACCGGTCTCCAATCACGTGAACAGCCTTCTACCACTGCTCTTTGTGTCCTATTATTAAGCCAGTTTTTGATCCATCTTGCCAAGTTTCCCTGAATTCCATGCACTTCAACCGTCTCAATCAGTCTCTCATATGGGACCTTATCAAAGGCTTTGTTGAAATCCATATAAATGACATCAACTACACTTCCCTCCATACACCCAATCACATTTCCAAAAAATTATATCAGATTTGTTAGGCATGACCTACTTCTGACAAAGCCATGCCGACTATCCCAAATCAACCCATGCCTGGAGATTAATTCTGTCCTTCAGAATTTTCTCCAATAGTTTCCCTTCTGACGTGCGACTCACTGGTCTGTAATTTCCAGGTTCACCTCTACCACCCTTCTTGAAATCTGGAACTACATTAGCTGTCCTCCAGTCCTCTGGCACTTCCTCCGGGAGAGGAATTAAACATTTCTGTCAGAGCCCCTGCAATTACCTGCCTCGCTTCCCACAGTAGCCTGGGATACTGGCAGGTAGGACAGCTGAGGAACAGTGGAGGATTTTTAAGGAGATCCTTTTCAGTACTCAGCAACAATATATTCCGGTGATAAAGAAGGACTGTAAGAAAAGGGATAACCAGCCGTGGATAACGAAGGAAATTAAGGAGAATATTAAATTAAAGACCGATGCGTACAGAGTAGCCAAAAATAGTGGAGAATCAGAAGATTGGGAAAACTTTAAGAAACAACAAAGAACGACTGAGAAAGCGATAAAGAAAGGAAAGATAGGTTATGAAGCTCGGCTAGCTCTAAATATAAAAAATGATAGTAAAAGTTTTTATAAATATATAAAAAGGAACAGAGTGGCAAGAGTGAATGTTGGACCCTTGGAGGACGAGAGGGGGGATTTAATAGTGGGAAATGAGGAAATGGCTGAAACTTTAAATAAGTTTTTTGTGTCGGTCTTCACGGTGGAGGACACAAATAGTTTACCGAATATTAACGATAGAGGGTTGGTAGGAGGAGAGGTACTCAATACAATTAATGTTACCAGGGAGGCAGTGCTTGGTAGATTAACGGGACTGAAGGTGGACAAGTCCCCGGGCCCGGATGGAATGCATCCCAGGGTACTGAAAGAAATGTCAGAGGTAATAGCGGATGCGTTAGTGGTTATTTATCAAAATTCGTTGGATTCTGGGGTAGTGCCGGTGGGTTGGAAAACGGCTAATGTTACGCCGCTGTTTAAAAAAGGAAATAGACAAAAGGCGGGTAACTACAGGCCGGTTAGTTTAACATCTGTAGTTGGGAAAATGCTGGAATCCATCATGAAAGAAGAAATAGCAGGCCATCTGGATAAGAATGGTTCGATTAAGCAGACGCAGCATGGATTCATGAGGGGAAAGTCGTGTTTGACGAACTTGTTGGATTTTTATAAAGATGTGATTAGTGCGGTTGACGGAGGGGAACCGGTGGATGCGGTGTTTTTGGATTTCCAAAAGGCGTTTGATAAGGTGCCTCACAAAAGGTTGCTGAAGAAGATTGGGTCACACGGAGTTGGGGGTAGGGTGTTAATGTGGATTGGGGATTGGCTATCCGACAGGAAGCAGAGAGTCGGAATAAATGGGTGCTTTTCTGGTTGGCGGATGGTAACTAGTGGCGTGCCGCAGGGATCGGTACTGGGGCCTCAACTATTTACCATTTATATAGACGATCTGGAGGAGGGGACTGAGTGTAGGGTAACAAAGTTTGCTGATGACACAAAGATAAGTGGAAAAGTGAATCGTGTGGAGGGCGTAGAAGGTCTGCAGAGAGATTTGGACAGGCTGAGTGAGTGGGCAAGGATCTGGCAGATGGAGTATAATGTTGACAAATGCGAGGTTATTCACTTTGGAGGAAATAATCGCAAATTGGATTATTATCTAAATGGAAAAAAATTACAACATGCTACTGTGCAAAGGGACCTGGGGGTCCTTGTGCATGAGACGCAAAAACCCAGTCTGCAGATGCAACAGGTGATCAAGAAGGCAAATGGGATGTTGGCCTATATCGCAAGGGGGATAGAATATAAAAGCAGAGATGTCTTGCTGCATCTGTACGGGGCATTGGTGAGGCCGCAGCTGGAATACTGCGCGCAGTATTGGTCCCCTTATTTGCGGAAGGATATATTGGCCTTGGAGGGAGTGCAGAGAAGGTTCACCAGGTTGATACCAGAGATGAGAGGTGCTGATTATGAGGAGAGACTGAGCAGATTGGGTTTGTACTCGTTGGAATTTAGAAGGCTGAGGGGTGATCTTATAGAGACCTATAAGATAATGAAGGGGCTGGATAGGGTAGAGGTGGAGAGATTCTTTCCACTTTGAAAGGAAGCTAGAACTAGAGGGCACAGCCTCAAAATAAAGGGGGGTCAGTTTAGGACAGAGTTGAGGAGGAACCTCTTCTCTCAGAGGGTGGTGAATCTCTGGAATTCTCTGCCCACTGAAGTGGTGGAGGCTACCTCGTTGAATATGTTTAAATCACGGATAGATGGATTCCTGATCGGTAAGGGAATTAGGGGTTATAGGGATCAGGCGGGTAAGTGGAACTGATCCACTTCAGATCAGCCATGATCTTATTGAATGGCGGGGCAGGCTCGAGGGGCTAGATGGCCTACTCCTTCTCCTATTTCTTATGTTCTTATACAATTCATCCAGGCAAAGCCTCCAATACCTCCTCGCTTCCAATGTTGAATTGCTCAAGGTCCTCACAGTCCCTTTTCCTGAATTCTGTTCCAGTGTTCTCCTATTCCTGAGTGAAGATCGATGAGAAGAATTCATTCAACACCCTTCCAATTTCCTGCAGCTTCACACACAGATTGCCCCTTTGGTCTCTAATGGGTCCACCTCTTTCTCTGGTTAACCTCTTCCCCTTAATGTATTTATAGAATATCTTAGGATGCTTCCTAATCCTAACCCCAAGTCCTCTTTCATGCCCCTTTTTGTTCTTCTAATTATTTTCTTCAGTTCCCTCTTAAGACCCCATTTGGAGTATTGCGAGCAATTTTGGACCCCATATCGAAGGAGGATGTGCTGGCCTTGGAAAGGGTCCAGAGGAGGTTCATAAGAATGATCCCTGGAATGAAGAGCTTGTCATATGAGTAACGGTTGATTATGAGGAGAGACTGAGCAGATTGGGTCTATACTCGTTGGAGTTTAGAAGGATGAGGGGGAATCTTATTGAAACTTACAGGATACTGCAAGGCCTGGATAGAGTGGACGTGGAGAGGATGTTTCCACTAGTAGGAAAAACTAGAACCAGAGGGCACAACCTCAGGCTAAAGGGACGATCCTTTAAAACAGAGATGAGGAGGAATTTCTTTAACCAGAGAGTGGTGAATCTGTGGAACTCTTTGCCGCAGAAGGCTGTGGAGGCCAGGTCATTGAGTGCCTTTAAGACAGAGATAGATAGGTTCTTGATTGTTAAGGGGATCAGGGATTATGGGGAAAAGGCAGGAGAATTGGGATGAGGTAAAATCAGCCATGATTGAATGGCAGAGCAGACTCGATGGACCGAGTGGCCTAATTCTGCTCCTATGTCTTATGGTCTTAAGCCAAAGCTGAATTGCTCCCTTTAGACTTATTAAAAGCTTTTCTCTTCTTCCTTATCCAGTCCTGAATTGTCCTAGACATCCAGGGTTCCCTGAACTTATTGCTCCTACATTTCCCACTAATTGATTGAAGCTTCGCCCACACACAGAACACATGTACAATTTTTCCCCACTGTGAACAGTGATTTTTTCTTCCATGTTCAAAATATGCTGATATTCAGATTATGATAAATTGGGCAACTCTGTCAGATCCTGATGTGATATTCCTCCCCTTCTGATACCCAATTGGACATCAGCTCAGCGTCTTCCCATCACCATTACTCACACGAGGCATGGATTTTAGTTTACAAAACAAAAAGATTCCCTGGAGTTTTTGATTAAAGGAATGGAAGGTGGATTTAGATTGACGGAGTCAATCTAAATGTGGCTAATCGGAGGAGCAAGATGTGTAGCAGAGGACACAGTTTTTGAATTCTGGCTGGGGTGTTTTAAAAGACAGAGGTCTGATAGCTGTTCTCTCCACAACATCTCTCAGAAAGCTTTAAGACTATTTCCACCCTTATGGCAAGTATATTTATGGTTGCTAACTCAATTTGAGTCTGTAGGAAGAATGTTGCTATTTGGAACTGAAACATGACAAGTTAGAAATTAGAGTTGTTTATTTTCATGTTTAAATATTGTTCAATATTTAGTTAAATATTAAGTACGTTGTTAGAGTTACAGTTAAACTGTGTTATTAAACAAAGTTTGTGTTACTGTAAAAGATCTCTAATTTGTCAGCAGAATTAATCCTGGAATGAAGCATCCTATCCTCACATTTAGGCCAAAATAGAAACATTAGAACATAGAACATAGAAAAAATACAGCACAAACAGGCCCTTCGGCCCACAAGCTGCCGGTCATGTCCCTACCTACCTAGGCTTATATATAGGCTTACCTATAACCCTCAATCCTATTAAGTCCCATGTACTCATCCAGAAGTCTCTTAAAAGACCCTATCGAGGTTGCCTCCACCACCACTGACGGCAGCCGATTCCGCTCACCCACCACCCTCTGAGTGAAAAACTTACCCCTAACATCTCCTCTGTACCTACTCCCCAGCACCTTAAACCTGTGTCCTCTCGTAGCAGCCATTTCAGCCCTGGGAAAAAGCCTCCGAGAATCCACCCGATCTATACCTCTCAACATCTTGTACACCTCTATCAGGTCACCTCTCATCCTTCGTCTCTTCAAGGAGAAAAGACCGAGCTCCCTCAGCCTATCCTCAAAAGGCACGCCAACCAATCCAGGCAACATCCTGCACCCTTTCAATCATTTCCACATCCCTCCTGTAATGAGGCGACCAGAACTGAGCACAGTACTCCAAGTGGGGTCTGACGAGGGTCTTATAAAGCTGCATCATTATCTCCCGACTCCTAAACTCAATCCCTCGATTGATGAAGGCCAGCAAACCATACACCTTCTTAACCACCTCCTCTACCTGCGAGGCCGATTTAAGAGTCCTATGGACCCGGACCCCAAGGTCCTTCTGATCCTCTACACTGCTAAGACCCTTACCCTTGATATTATACTCCTTCATCCCATTTGACCTGCCAAAATGGACCACTACACATTTATCCGGGTTGAAGTCCATCTGCCACTTCTCCGCCCAGTCTTGCATCCTATCTATGTCACGCTGCAGCTTCTGACACCCCTCCAACCTATCCACAACACCACCAACCTTCGTGTCGTCGGCAAACTTACCAACCCATCCCTCCACTTCCTCATCCAGGTCATTTATGAAAATGACAAACAGCAAGGGTCCCAGAACAGATCCCTGGGGCACTCCACTGGTGACCGACCTCCATTCAGAAAAAGATCCATCTACAACCACTCTCTGCCTTCTGCAGGCAAGCCAGTTCTGAATCCACAAGGCAACAGCCCCTTGGATCCCATGCCCTCTCACTTTCATGAGAAGTCTTGCATAGAGGACCTTATCGAACGCCTTACTGAAGTCCATGCAAACCACATCTACCGCTTTTCCTTCGTCAATGTGTTTAGTCACATTTTCAAAGAACTCCACCAGGCTCGTAAGGCACGATTTGCCTTTGACAAAGCCGTGCTGACTACTTTTGAGCATACTAAACTTCTCTAAATGTTCATAAATCCTGTCCCTCAGGATCTTCTCCATCAACTTACCAACCACTGAGGTTAGACTCACCGGTCGGTAATTTCCTGGGCTATCCCTATTCCCTTTCTTGAATATTGGAACCACATCCGCAATCCTCCAATCCTCCGGAACCTCTCCCGTCTCCATCAACGACGCAAAGATCATCGCCAGAGGCTCTGCAATCTCTTCCCTCGCCTCTCACAGTAACCTGGGGTACATCCCATCCGGTCCCGGCGACTTATCTATCTTGATGCTATTCAAAATTTCCAACACATCCTCTTTCTTAACGTCCACATACTCAATCTTTTCAGTCCGCCTCAATCCTGTAGTACAACCACCCAGGTCTTTCTCCACCATGAATACCGAGGTAAAATATCCATTAAGCACCTCTGCTATTTCTTCCGGTTCTGTACAGACTTTCTCACCTTCACCTTTTATAGGTCCTATTCCTTCGCATCTCATCCTTTTACTCTTCACATATTTATTGAACGCCTTAGGGTTCTCCTTAATCTTACCTGCCAAGACCTTCTCGTGACCCCTTCTGGCTCTCCTAATTTCTTTCTTAAGTCCCTTCCTACAAGCCGTACACTAATCTAGATCCCTATCATCGCCCCAACATTGTTGGGGTCTAGTCTGGATTCCTAATGTAGGCCGGGATTCTCCCAAAACAATTCTTAGGGTCGAATTTGCCTGAAAACTGGAGTAAATCACGCTTTTTATTCAGTGAGAGTTTAAAAATGAATCTCCCACACTCTGTGCACTGCTGAGTGCACCCGCGTGAATCACGCTGAAAATGAGGGTGCGCAGCCTATTCCCACTGGAGAGGCCGGCAGCATAGCAATGAGTGGCCCACTGTGCATGTACCGATCTATCAGTGCTGAGATCGGCACATGCGCAGTGGCCCTGCACTGCTGGCCTCCCGATCGCTGGCCAGCCCTGCGACCCCTGTATCACTCGCCATGCGACCCCCCCTCCCCACAGCCCAATTGCTGGACCCCCAATCATGCCCAGGCCCAGGCCTAGCCTCAACCACCCCCCCCCCCCCCCCCCCCTCTCCCACAGCTGCAATCACCGGCCAGCATCTGACCCTCTGGGGGGGCCCTGATTGCCTCCCTCCTCCCCGCTTCACTCCAGCAGGGTCGGGCCACCAGCTCCCCAAAAGTTGATAAGATATAAGAGCGGAATTAGGCCATTCAGCCCATCGAGTCCGCTCCGCCATTCGATCATGGTTGATATGCTCCTCATCCCCATTTTCCTGCCTTCTCCCCATAACCCTTCAACCCATTACCAATTAAAAATCGGTCTCACTCCTCCTTAAATTTACTCACTGTCCCAGCATCCACCACACTTTGGGGTAGCGAATTCCACAGATTCACAACCCTTTGAGAGAAGTAGTTTCTCCTCAACTCTGTTTTAAATTTGCTCCCCCTTATCTAAGACCTCTCGTCCTAGAATGCCCCACCAGCGGAAGCATTCGCTCCATGTCTACTTTATCCATACCTTTTATCATCTTGTATACCTCAATTTGATCTCCCCTCATTCTTCTAAATTCCAGAGAGTATCGGCCTAAACTGTTTAATCTCTCTTCATACGACAAACCCCTCACCTCTGGAATCAATCTAGTGAACCTCCTCTGAACTGCCTCCAATGCCACTAAATCTTTCCTCAAATAAGGGGACCAAAACTGCACAATACTCCAGGTGCGGCCTCACCAATGCCTTGTAAAGTTGCAACAATACTTCCTTACCTTTATACTCTATTCCTTTAGTTATAACTTCAAACATTCCATTCACTTTCTTTATTATCGGCTGTCCCTGCATGCTTGTTTTCTGTGACTCATGAAACAGGACACCCAGATCCTTCTGCATCGGAGCACCCCGAAGTCTCTCCCCATTTAGATAATAAGTCATCTTCCCATTTTTCCAACCAAAATGTATGACCTCACACTTACCCACGTTAAACACCATCTACCACATTTTAGCCCACTCTCCTAACTTATCTATACCCATTGTAAGGTTCTTATTTCCTCATTGTAAATTACTGTCCCGCCTATTTTTGTGTCATCTACAAATCTGGCTACAGAGCCTTCTATCCCTGTATCCAAGTCATTAATATAGATTGTAAATAGCTGGGGCCCCAAGGACCGAACCCTGTGGCACCGCACTAGTTACTTTTTGGCATCCAGAGAAAAAAACATTTATCCCAACTCTCTGTCTTCTGTCCATCAGCCAGTCATCTATCCAAGCTAATAAATTACCCCCAATCTCATGTGACCTAACCTTATGAATTAACCTTTTGTGCGACACCTTATCAAATGCCTTCCTGAAGTCCAGATATACTACATCTACAGGATCCCCATTATCTACTTTGCTTGTTACACCTTCGAAGAACTCTAGCAAATTAGTCAAACATGATTTGCTCTTCATAAAACCATGCTGACTCTGATGGATAGCGTTTTGACTTTCCAAATGTCCTGATATTGCTTCCTTGATAATTGATTCTAACATTTTCCCAACAACAGATGTTAAACTAATTGGTCTGTAATTTCCCACCTTTTGCTTCCCTCCCTTTTTGAATAAGGGTGTAGCTTTTTCCAATCCACTGGAATCTTTCCCGTGTCCACTGAATTTTGGAATATTATAACCAATGGATCCACTATCTTTGCCGCCACTTCCTTTAATACCTAGGATGTAGGCCATCAGGCCTGGGGGACTTGTTTGCTCTCAATCCCAATAGTTTGCTGAGTACCTTTTCCCTATCGATGTTGATTGTTCTACGTTCTACCCTTTCTATTACCTCTGACTTGCCCATTCCTATAGGAATGGTACTGGTGTCCTCCACCAGGGAACTCCTGTAAACCTGGAGTGAAATACACCTGGTGGGGGAGGGAGAGGCTAGTGGGCCCGAAGACTTCAGTCCTGGGCCCGCTAATTATATTTGAATCAGATTTACATGCTCGTTTGCACACCTATTTCCAGCGGGAACCTGACACCCCTGGAAATCCGGCGCTGGGAGATGCTATCGTGGTGGAACGCCCAGCACGGAACCCGCTTGAATCTCCTGGCCCGCTGTGCTAAAAAATAAGCGCAGTGGGATAGGAGCATCACCCCCATAATTTGAAATTCTGGTCCAGAGCCCTAACACTAGGATAAAACCCATCAGGACCCCTGGACTTGTTAGCCCGCACTTCCATCAGTTTACTCAATATCGCTTCCCTAGTTATTGTAATTTAACCAAGTTCCTCTCTCCCTTCCACCTTATGATATACAGCTATTACTGAAATGTTTTTGTATCTTCTACAGTGGAGACAGAAGCAAAATATTTGTTCATTTCAACCGCCATTTCCTTCTTATCAACTATTAACTCCCATTGTCGCTCTCAGGAGAACCAACACTCAGTTTACTTATTCTCTTCCTTTTTAAATACCTGTAGAAACTCTTTCTATACAGATAATATCCTGGAATGCCCCACCCAATTCTGATGTTGGAGCACGATTAGCACAAAGGCTGAAGTGATTCAAGGAAAAAGCCTGCCACCACCTTAGAGCACTCGGAATAGCAATAAACGTGTAACCGACATGTTGCGAACAAATGGCTTTTAAAAAATCAACAATTTCGGAATCCACGGAAATCACACAACAGTTACCATCCTCATTACTGAACTCATTTTTAATTTAAAAAGTGTGCAACCATTTTCAGAATGTTTTCTCTAGCTTGTGAGGCCTACTCTCCCTGCACCATTTATGGTTCTCTGAGTGCAGCACCTTGCAGCCACTTCCCAGGAACTTCCCTTCACTCCAGTGAGAATGTGCAGGTCCAGCTGCTTCAACAACAGCCTAACTTCTCATGACAGATAGATAGCAGTATCTTCACTTCCCATCCTCATTTGCAGAAAGGTCAAAGGTTACTCATTTGGTTTAATTATGCACAGACTGGCATACAGTTGTAAGCCTTGGCTCTGGGAAAGTCTGCTTTGAAGGGATAGTTTGTTATTCTTTTACACATGCATTGATAGTAGTTACCACAATGACGCCAAAAAGCCATCTCACATGCATCTTAAAGATAGAGGAAAGAAGAGTCACCTTTTTTCCTTTAGAAACTTAGACTACTGGATGCCTGGGAAAGCATAAAGATGGTTGACTGTTCACCAGAAAGGTACTTTCGCTTTGCCTGTGATTTTCCAGGTGAAAGTAGGACATGGGAGCCCAATATTCATTTACA
>NW_027592518.1:7500-52034 GCF_964213995.1 Mustelus asterias | reverse complement strand
GGAGAGGGTGTGTGCGGGGGGAGGGGGGCGGTGCGGGGGAGGGGGTTTGCGGGGGGAGGGGGGCGCGCGGGGGGAGGGTGGGCGCGGGAGGGGGTGTGCGGGGGAGGGGGGTGCGGGGGAGGGGTGGTGCGTGGGTGGGGGGCGCGTGGGAGGGTTGGTGCGCGGGAGGGGGTGTGCGTGGGAGGGGTGGTGCGGGGGAGGGGGTGTGCGGGGGAGGGGGTGTGCGTGGGAGGGGTGGTGCGGGGGAGGTGTGGTGCGGGGGAGGGGGTGTGCGGGGGAGGGGTGGTGCGGGGGAGGGGGTGTGCGGGGGAGGGGGTGTGCGTGGGAGGGGTAGTGCGGGGGAGGGGGGTGCGGGGGAGGGGTGGTGCGGGGGAGGGGGGTGCGGGGGAGGGGTGGTGCGGGGGAGGGTGTGTGCGGGGGAGGGGGTGTGCGTGGGAGGGGTGGTGCGGGGGAGGGGGTGTGCGGGGGAGTGGGTGTGCGGGGGAGGAGGGTGCGGGGGAGGTGTGGGGAGGGGGAGGGGTGGTGCGGGGGAGGGGGTGTGCGGGGGAGGGTGTGTGCGGGGGAGGGGGGTGCGGGGGAGGTGGTGTGCGTGGGAGGGGTGGTGCGGGGGAGGTGTGGTGCGGGGGAGGGGGTGTGCGGGGGAGGGGTGGTGCGGGGGAGGGGGTGTGCGGGGGAGGGGGTGTGCGTGGGAGGGGTAGTGCGGGGAGGGGGGGTGCGGGGGAGGGGTGGTGCGGGGGAGGGGGGTGCGGGGGAGGGGTGGTGCGGGGGAGGGTGTGTGCGGGGGAGGGGGTGTGCGTGGGAGGGGTGGTGCGGGGGAGGGGGTGTGCGGGGGAGGGGGTGTGCGTGGGAGGGGTGGTGCGGGGGAGGAGGGTGCGGGGGAGGTGTGGGGAGGGGGAGGGGTGGTGCGGGGGAGGGGGTGTGCGGGGGAGGGTGTGTGCGGGGGAGGGGGGTGCGGGGGAGGTGTCGGGAGGGGGGATGCGGGGGAGGGGGTGTGCGGGGAAGGGGTGTGCGTGGGAGGGTGGCGCGGGGGAGGGGGTGTGCGTGGGAGGGGTGGTGCGGGGGAGGGGTGGTGCGGGGGAGGGGGGTGCGGGGGAGGTGTGGGGAGGGGGAGGGGGGTGCGGGGGAGGGGGGTGCGGGGGAGGGGGCGCGCGGGGGAGGGGGCGCGCGGAAGAGGGGGCGCGCGGAAGAGGGGTCGTGCGGGGGAGGGGGCGTGTGGGGGGGAGGGGGCATGCGGGGGAGGGTGCGTACGGGGAAGGGGGTCGCGGGGGAGGGGGGGCGCGGGGGAGGGGGCGTGCGGGGGAGGGGGTGCGGGGAGAGGGGTGCGGGGTAGGGGTTTGCGGGGGAGGGGGCGCGTGGGGGAGGGGGGGCACGGGGGAGGGGGTGTGGGGGGGAGGGGGCGCGGGGAGGGTTGGTGCGCGGGAGGGGGTGTGCGGGGGAGGGGGGTGCGGGGGAGGGGTGTGCGGGGGAGGGGGGTGCAGGGGAGGTGTGGGGAGGGGGAGGGGGGGTGCGGGGGAGGGGGCGTGCGGGGGAGGGGGGTGCGGGGGAGGGGGTGTACAAGGGAGAGGTGGCGCGGGGGAGGGGGGTGCGGGGGAGGGGTGGTGCGGGGAGGGGGTGTGCGGGGGAGGGGGTGCGGGGGAGGTGTGGGGAGGGGGAGGGGTGGTGCGGGGGAGGGGGTGTGCGGGGGAGGGGGTGTGCGGGGGAGGGGGTGTGCGGGGGAGGGGGTGTGCGGGGGAGGGGTGTGCGGGGGAGGTGTGGGGAGGGGGAGGGGGTGTGCGGGGGAGGGGGCGTGCGGGGGAGGGGGGGTGTGGGGGATGGGGGTGCGAGGGAGGGTGGGTGCGGGGGAGGGGGTGCGAGGGAGGTGTGGGGAGGGGGAGGGGGGTGCGGGGGAGGGGGTGTGCGGGGGAGGGGGCGTGCGGGGGAGGGGGTGTGCGGGGGAGGGGTGGTGCGGGGGAGGGGGGTGCGGGGGAGGGGGGGTGCGGGGGAGGGGGGTGCGGGGGAGGTGTGGGGAGGGGGGGTGCGGGGGAGGGGTCGTGCGGGGGAGGGGTGGGGAGGGGGAGAGGGGGTGCGGGGAGGGGGTGCGGGGGAGGGGGCGTGCGGGGGAGGGGGGTGCGGGGGAGGTGTGTGGAGGGGGAGGGGGGGTGCGGGGGAGGGGGTGTGCGGGGGAGGGGGCGTGCGGAAGAGGGGGTGTGAGGAAGAGGGGGCGTGCGGGGGAGGGGGCGTGGGGGGGAGGGGGCATGTGGGGAAGGGGGCGTGCGGGGGAGGGGGTGTGTGGGGGGTAGGGGGCGCGCGGGGGAGCGCGGGGGAGGGGGTGTGCGGGAGAGGGTGTGTGCGGGGGAGGGGGCGTGCGGGGGACGGGGCGCGCGGGGGAGGGGGCGCGCGGGGGACGGGGCGCGCGGGGGAGGGGGCGCGCGGGGGCCGGGGCGCGCGGGGGACGGGGCGCGCGGGGGAGGGGGCATGCGGGGGAGGGGGTGCGGGGAGAGGGGTGCGGGGCAGGGGGTTTGCGGGGGCGGGGGCGCGCGGGGGAGGGGGGGCGCGGGAGGGGGTGTGCGGGGGAGGGGGGGTGCGGGGAAGGGGTGGTGCGGGGGTGGGGGGCGCGTGGGAGGGTTGGTGCGCGGGAGGGGGTGTGCGTGGGAGGGGTGGTGCGGGGGAGGGGGTGTGCGGGGGAGGGGGTGTGCGGCGGAGGGAGGTGCGGGGGAGGTGTGGGGAGGGGGAGGGGTGGTGCGGGGGAGGGGGTGTGCGGGGGAGGGTGTGTGCGGGGGAGGGGGGTGCGGGGGAGGTGTCGGGAGGGGGTGTGCGGGGGAGGGGTGGTGCGGGGAAGGGGTGTGCGTGGGAGGGGGTGTGCGTGGGAGGGGTGGTGCGGGGGAGGGGTGGTGCGGGGGAGGGGGGTGCGGGGGAGGTGTGGGGAGGGGGAGGGGTGGTGCGGGGGAGGGGGTGTGCGGTGGAGGGGGTGTGCGGGGGAGGGGTTGTGCGGGGGAGGGGGTGTGCGGGGGAGGGGGGTGCGGGGGAGGTGTGGGGAGGGGGAGGGGGGTGCGGGGGAGGTGTCGGGAGGGGTGGCGCGGGGGAGGGGGGTGCGGGGGAGCGGGGTGCGGGGGAGGGGTGGTGCGGGGGAGGGGTGGTGCGGGGGAGGGAGTGTGCGGGGGAGGGGTGGTGCGGGGGAGGGGGTGTACAAGGGAGAGGTGGCGCGGGGGAGGGGTGGTGCGGGGGAGGGAGTGTGCGGGGGAGGGGTGGTGCGGGGGAGGGGGTGTGCGGGGGAGGGGGGTGCGGGGGAGGTGTGGGGAGGGGGAGGGGTGGTGCGGGGGAGGGGGTGTGCGGGGGAGGTGTGGGGAGGGGGAGGGGGGTGCGGGGGAGGTGTCGGGAGGGGTGGCGCGGGGGAGGGGGGTGCGGGGGAGCGGGGTGCGGGGAGGGGTGGTGCGGGGGAGGGGTGGTGCGGGGGAGGGAGTGTGCGGGGGAGGGAGTGTGCGGGGGAGGGGGTGTGCGGGGGAGGGGGGTGCGGGGGAGGTGTCGGGAGGGGGGGTGCGGTGGAGGGGGTGTGCGGGGGAGGGGTGGTGCGGGGGAGGGGGGGTGCGGGGGTGGGGTGGTGCGGGGGAGGGGGTGTGTGGGGGAGGGGGTGTGCGGGGGAAGGGGGCGCGGGGGAGGGGGGGCGCGGGGGAGATGGCGTGCGGGGGAGGGGGCGTGCGGGGGAGGGGGCGTGCGGGGGAGGGGGCGTGCGGGGGAGGGGGTGTGCGGGGGAGGGGGTGTGCGGGGGAGGGGGTGTGCAGGGGAGGGGGCGCGCGGGGGAGATGGCGTGCGGGGGAGGGGGCGTGCGGGGGAGGGGGCGTGCGGGGGAGGGGGCGTGCGGGGGAGGGGGTGTGCGGGGGAGGGGGTGTGCAGGGGAGGGGGTGTGCGTGGGAGGGGGTGAGCGGGGGAGGGGGTGTGCGGGGGAGGGGGTGTGCGGGGAGGGGGTGTGCGGGGGAGGGGGCGTGCGGGGGAGGTGTTGCGGGGGAGGGGGCGTGCGGAAGAGGGTGCGTGCGGGGGAGGGGGCGTGCGGGGGAGGGGGTTTGTGGGGGAGGGTGTGTGTGGGGGGGCGGGGGCGCGTGGGGGTGGGGGTGTGCAGGGGAGGGGGTGTGCGGGGGAGGGGGTGCGCGGGGGAGGGGGTGCGCGGGGGAGGGGGTGTGCGGGGGAGGGGGTGTGCAGGGGAGGGGGTGTGCAGGGGAGGGGGTGGTGGGGGCGAGGGGGTGTGCGGAACAGGGGATGTGCGGAAGAGGGGGCGTGCGGGGGAGGGGGCGTGCGGGGGAGGGGGCGTGCGGGGGAGGGGGCGTGCGGGGGAGGGGGTTTGTGGGGGAGGGGGCGTGCGGGGGAGGGGGCGTGCGGGGTAGGTGGTGCGGGGTAGGTGGTGCGGGGGAGGGGGCGTGCGGAAGAGGGGGCGTGCGGGGGAGGGGGCGTGCGGGGGAGGCGGTTTGTGGGGGTGGGGTTGTGTGGTGGGGCGCGGGGGAGGGGGCGTGCGGGGGAGGGGGCGTGCGGGGAGGGGGTGGGCGGAAGAGAGGGTGTGCGGAAGAGGGGCCGTGCAGGGGAGGGGGCGTGGGGGGAGGGGGCGCGCGGGGGAGCGCGGGGGAGGGGGCGTGTGGGGAAGGGGGCGTGCGGGGGAGGGGGTGCGTGGGGGGGAGGGGGCGCGCGGGGGAGCGCGGGGGAGGGGGCGCGTGTGGGGGAGGGGGCGTGCGGGAGAGGGGGTGTGTGGGGGAGGGGGCGTGCGGGAGAGGGGGCGTGTGGGGGAGGGGGGGTGCGGGGGAGGGGGCGTGTGGGGGAGGGGGGGTGCGGGGGAGGGGCCGTGCGGGGGAGGGGGCGCGCGGGGGAGGGGGCGTGCGGGGGCGGGGCGCGCGGGGGAGCGCGGGGGAGGGGGCGTGCGGGGGAGGGGGTGGGGGGGAGGGGGCGTTTGGGGGAGGGGGCGTGCGGGAGAGGGGGCGCGCGGAAGAGGGGTCGTGCGGGGAGGGGGCGTGTGGGGGGGAGGGGGCATGCGGGGGAGGGTGCGTACGGGGAAGGGGGTCGCGGGGGAGGGGGGCGCGGGGGAGGGGGCGTGCGGGGGAGGGGGTGCGGGGAGCGGGGTGCGGGGCAGGGGGTTTGCGGGGGAGGGGGGGCACGGGGGAGCGGGTGTGCGGGGGAGGGGGGCGCGGGGAGGGTTGGTGCGCGGGAGGGGGTGTGCGGGGGAAGGGGGTGCGGGGGAGGGGGTGTGCGGGGGAGGGGGGTGCGGGGGAGGTGTGGGGAGGGGGAGGGGAGGTGCGGGGGAGGGGTGTGCGGGGAGGGGGCGTGCGGGGGAGGGGGGTGCGGGGGAGGGGGCGTGCGGGGGAGGGGGTGTGCGGGGGAGGGGTGGTGCGGGGGAGGGGGTGTGCGGGTGAGGGGGTGCGGGGAGGTGTGGGGAGGGGGAGGGGGTGTGCGGGGGAGGGGGTGTGCGGGGGAGGGGGGCGTGCGGGGGAGGGGGGTGCGGGGGAGGGGGCGTGCGGGGGAGGGGGTGTGCGGGGGAGGGGTGGTGCGGGGGAGGGGGTGTGCGGGTGAGGGGGTGCGGGGGAGGTGTGGGGAGGGGGAGGGGGTGTGCGGGGGAGGGGGTGTGCGGGGGAGGGGGGCGTGCGGGGGAGGGGGTGTGCGGGGGAGGGGGTGTGCGGGGGAGGGGGGTGTGCGGGGGAGGGGGTGTGCGGGGGAGGGGGTGTGCGGGGGAGGGGGTGTGCGGGGGAGGGGGTGTGCGGGGGAGGGGGGTGCGGGGGAGGTGTGGTGCGGGGGGAGGGGGGGTGCGGGGGAGGGGGTGTGCGGGGGAGGGGGGGGTGCGGGGGATGGGTGGGGGTGCGGGGGAGGGGGGTGCGGTGGAGGGGGGTGCGGGGGAGGTGTGGGGAGGGGGAGGGGGGGTGCGGGGGAGGGGGTGTGCGGGGGAGGGGGCGTGCGGGGGAGGGGGGTGCGGGGGAGGGAGTGTGCGGGGGAGGGGTGGTGCGGGGGAGGGGGCGTGCGGGGGAGGGGGCTTGCGGGGGAGGGGGCGTGCGGGGAGGGGGCGTGCGGGGGAGGGGCCGTGCGGGGGAGGGGGGCGCGCGGAGGGGCTGTGCGGGGGAAGGGGCGCGCGGGGGACGGTGCGCGCGGGGGAGGGGTCGCGCGGGGAGGGGGCGTGCGGGGGATCGTGTGTGCGGGGGAGGGGGCGTGGGGGGGAGGGGCTATGTGGGGGGTAGGGGGCGCGCGGGGGAGCGCGGGGGAGGGGGTGTGTGGGGGATAGGGGACGCGCGGGGGAGCGCGGGGGAGGGGGCGTGCGGGGGAGGGGGTGTGCGGAAGAGGCGGCGTGCGGGGGAGGGGGTGTGCGGAAGAGGGGGCGTGCGGGGGAGGGGGTGGGCGGAAGAGGGGGCGTGCGGGGGAGGGGGCGTGCGGGGAGGGGACGCGGGGGAGGGTTGGTGCGCGGGAGGGGTGGTGCGGGGGAGGGGGCGTGCGGGGGAGGGGGCGTGCGGGGGAGGGGGCGTGCGGGGGAGGGGGCGTGCGGGGGAGGGGTGGTGCGGGGGAGGGGTGGTGCGGGGGAGGGGGCGTGCGGGGGAGGGGGCGTGCGGGGGATTGTGTGTACGAGGGAGGGGGTGTGAGGAAGAGGGGGCGTTCGGGGGAGGGGGCGTTGGGGGAGGGGGCATGTGGGGAAGGGGGCGTGCGGGGGAGGGGATGTGTGGGGGGTAGGGGGCGCGCGGGGGAGCGCGGGGGAGAGGGCGTGCGGGGTAGGGGTGGTGCGGGGGAGGGGGTGTGCGGGGGAGGGGGCGTGCGGGGGAGGGGGCGCGCGGGGGCGGGGGCGCGCGGGGGAGGGGGTGCGCGGGGGACGGTGCGCGCGGGGGAGGGGGCGCGCGGGGGAGGGGGCGCGCGGGGGAGGGGGTGTGTGGGGGGTAGGGGGCGCGCGGGGGCGCGCGGGGGAGCGGGTGTGCGGGGGAGGGGTGGTGCGGGGAAGGGGGTGTGCGGGGGAGGGGGCGTGCGGGGGAGGGGGCGTGCGGGGGAGGGGGTGGGCGGAAGAGGGGGTGGGCGGAAGAGGGGGCGTGTGGGGGAGGGGGGCGTGTGGGGGAGGGGGCGTGTGGTGGAGGGGGCGTGCGGGTGAGGAGTCGTGCGGGGGAGGGGGCGTGTGGGGGGGAGGGGGCGTGCGGGGGAGGGTGTGTACGGGGAAGGGGGTCGCGGGGGAGGGGGGGCGCGGGGGAGGGGGCGTGCGGGGGAGGGGGGGCGCGGGGGGAGGGGGGTCGCGGGGAGGGGGGGCGCGGGGGAGGGGGGGCGCGGGGGAGGGGCTGTGTGGGGGGGGGTTGTGTGGGGGGGGGTTCGCGGTTTATTATATTTTATTAAGTTGTCAATTTTTCACGGCCAATCAACCGAAGCCGCACTTTCAGACTGTGGGTGGAAACCGGAGCACCCGGAGAAAACCCATGCAGACACGGGGAGAATGTACAAACTTTGCACAGGCAGTGAGCCAAGCCGGGAATTGAACCTGGCTCTCACCTTCCCACTTCAGAACGCTGTGCACGGGATCAGAGACATCCCTGACCTTGGCACCCAGGAGGTAACAAACCATGCGGGAGTCTCTGTCCCGATCACAGAACCTCCTGTCCGTACCTCTGACCATCGAGTCCCCTATCACTACTGCTCTCCTCCTCTTCATCCCACCCTTTTGCGCTGTAGAACCAGACTCAGTATCAGAGTTCCGGCTGTCGCAGCTTGTCCCAGGTAAAGCATCTCCCACAACAGTATCCAATTCAGTATACCTGTTGTGGAGGGGTATGGCCACAGGGGAACCCTGCTCTGTCTGTCCTTTCACACTGCCATTTCCTCTCCTTACAGTAACCCAATTTCCTGTGCTCTGCTGCTTAGGTGTAACTACCTCCCTAAAGCTACTGTCTATAAACTCCTCATTCTCCCGAATTAGATGGAGGTCATCAAGCTCCTGCTCCAGTTCCCTAACACGCTTTGCCAGCAGCTGCAGCTGAATGCATCTTTTGCAGGTGTTGTCGTCAGGGACACCGGAGGTCTCCCTGATCTCCCACATCCTGCAGGAGGAGCATTCCAACATCTTGCCTGGCATTTCTTTTTACTCTGGGGAAAAACAAGAATAAACTTTCTGGGGAAAAAACCTCCTCTCGATTTTGCCTGTTCTGGCCGAAGCCCGTTAAGCCAAAGCCCTTCAGCTCTCACTCTGCTCCCTGCTCACTCCGCTGCCCGCTACAATGCTGCCCGCTGAATAGTGCTGTTTGCTACGACTCACACAATTTTTATAGATGCACCAAGAAAGCATTCTTTCTGGTTGTATCGCAGCTTGGTCTGTCTCCTGCTCTGTCCAAGACTGCAAGAAACTACAAAGGGTCGTGAACAAAGTAGGGTACGGGAACCGTGGTGCACGAAGGTTGTGATGAACCTGGTGAATAAGAAAAGAGAGGCGTACAGAAGGTTCAGAGAGCTAGGAGGTGTTAAGGATTTAGAGGAGTATACGGGATGTAGGAAGGAGCTTAAGAAGGAAATTAGGAGAGCGAGAAGGGGTCATGAGAAGGCCTTGGCGGGTAAGATTAAGGAGAATCCCAAGGCTTTCTACAAATATGTCAAGAGTAAAAGGATGAGATGTGAAGGCATAGGACCCTTAAAAGGTGAAGGGGGAAAAGTTTGTGCGGAACCGTTAGAAATGGCGGAGCTGCTTAATGAATACTTTACCTCGGTATTCACGGTGGAAAGGGATCTGGGTGGTTGTACTGCTGGTTTGCGGTGGACAGAAAGGATCGAGCATGTGGACATAAAGAAAGAGGATGTGTTGGAACTATTGAATGGCATCAAGGTTGGTAAGTCGCCGGGACCGGATGGGATGTACCCCAGGTTACTGTGGGAGGCGAGGGAGGAGATTGCGGAGCCTTTGGCGATGATCTTTGCATCGTCGATGGAGACGGGAGAGGTTCCGGAGGATTGGAGGATTGCAGATGTGGTCCCTATATTCAAGAAAGGGAAGAGGGACAGCCCGGGAAATTACCGACCGGTGAGTCTAACCTCAGTGGTTGGTAAGTTGATGGAGAGGATCCTGAGAGACAGGATTTATGATCATCTAGAGAAGTTTAGTATGATCAAAAGTAGTCAGCACGGCTTTGTCAAGGGCAGGTCGTGCCTTACGAGCCTGGTTGAGTTCTTTGAAAATGTGACCAAACACATTGACGAAGGAAGAGCGGTGGATGTGGTCTATATGGACTTCAGCAAGGCGTTCGATAAGGTCCCCCATGCAAGACTTCTTGAGAAAGTGAGAGGGCATGGGATCCAAGGGGCTGTTGCCTTGTGGATCCAGAACTGGCTTGCCTGCAGAAGGCAGAGAGTGGCTGTGGAGGGGTCTTTCTCTGCATGGAGGTTAGTGACCAGTGGAGTGCCCCAGGGATCTGTTCTGGGACCCTTGCTGTTTGTCATTTTCATAAATGACCTGGATGAGGAAGTGGAGGGATGGGTTGGTAAGTTTGCTGACGACACCAAGGTAGGTGGCGTTGTGGATAGTTTCGAGGGATGTCAGAAGTTACAGCGAGACATAGATAGAATGCAAGACTGGGCAGAGAAGGGGCAGATGGACTTCAACCCGGATAAGTGTGTGGTGATCCATTTTGGCAGATCCAATGGGATGAAGCAGCAGTATAATATGAAGGGTACCATTCTTAGCAGTGTAGAGGATCAGAAGGACCTTGGGGTCCGGGTCCATAGGACTCTTAAATCGGCCTCGCAGGTGGAGGATGCGGTCAAGAAGGCGTACTGGCCTTCATTAATCGAGGGATTGAGTTTAGGAGTCGGGAGATAATGCTGCAGCTTTATAGGACCCTGGTTAGACCCCACTTGGAGTACTGCGCGCAGTTCTGGTCACCTCATTACAGGAAAGATGTTGAAGCCATTGAAAGGGTGCAGAGGAGATTTACAAGGATGTTGCCTGGATTGGGGGGCATGCCTTATGAGGATAGGTTGAGGGAGCTTGGTCTCTTCTCCCTGGAGAGACGAAGGATGAGAGGTGACCTGATAGAGGTTTACAAGATGTTGAGAGGTCTGGATAGGGTAGACTCTCAGAGGCTATTTCCAAGGGCTGAAATGGTTGCTACGAGAGGACACAGGTTTAAGGTGCTGGGGGGTAGGTACAGAGGAGATGTCAGGGGTAAGTTTTTCACTCAGAGGGTGGTGGGTGAGTGGAATCGGCTGACGTCGGTGGTGGTGGAGGCAAACTCGTTGGGATCTTTTAAGAGACTTCTGGATGAGTACATGGGATTTAATGGGATTGGGGGCTATAGATAGGCCTAGAGGTGGGGACGTGATCGGCGCAACTTGTGGGCCGAAGGGCCTGTTTGTGCTGTGGCGTTCTATGTTCTAAAGCTCAGTCCATCATGCAAACCAGCCTCCCATCCATTGACTCTGTCTACACTTCCTGCTGCCTCGGAAAAGCAGCCGGCATAATCAAGGACCCCACACACCCCGCACATTCTCTCTTCCACATTGTTTGTACCTTTTGATTCTTTATTCAGAATAAAAAAAGTATGAAGTACAATCAGAGTCCCCACACGAGGGACAAACCAGATTCAAGCTGGCAAGACAAGAATCTCCATCCCATCTTGTCTTGATCAAACAAGATGGACGCTGACAGGATGAGGCATTGCAACACCTCCCGGACTTGATCTGGGCTTCATCCTGGCCAAAAGGCCAAGATGGCGTTGAAACATTGCATCCGGTAAGGCCTCAGATTAATCTGATTGGCTACCCTGATCGCTTGCTCTACCCTAGCAGAGGCAAATCATTCTCGCAGGCATCAGCACACCCCAAGTGCAATGGGCGAGCCACATCCCCTGTCTGATCATGGTTTCAGTCCTGCCACCTTCTTCCATTAGGGGAAAGAGAGAGAAGTCTGAAATTATGCACCAACCGTCTCAAGAACAGCTTCTTCCCGGCTGCCATGAATGGACCGACCTTACATTCAGTTGATTTTTCTCAGCTCCCGAGCTATGACTGTAACACGACATTCTGCACCCTCCCCTTTCCTTCTCTCTGAACGGTATGCTTTGTCTGTATAACCCGCAAGAAACAATACTTTTCACTGTATACTAATACATGTGACAATAATAAATCAAATCAAATTACCTCCCTCCCCCATTGGCCCCTCCCCTCCCCCATTGGCCCCTCCCCTCCCCCATTGGCCCTTCCCCTCCCCCCTCCCCCTCCCCCTTCCACTCCCCCTTCCCCTCCCCCTCTCCCCCTTCCCCTCTCCCCTCTCCCCTTCCCCTCCCCTCTCCCCTTCCCCCTCCCCCTTCCCCTCTCCCCTTCCCCTCCCCATTCCCCTCCCCATTCCCCTCCCCTTTCCCCTCCCCTTCCCCTCCCCTCCCCCTTCCCCTCCCCCTCCCCCCTTCCCCTCCCCCCATCCCCTCTCCCCCTTCCCCTCCCCCCTTCCACTCTCCCCTTCCCTCCTCCTTCCCCTCTCCCCTCTCCCCTTCCCCTCCCCTTCCCCTTCCCCTCTCCCCTTCCCCCTCCCCCTTCCCCTCCCCCTTCCCCTCCCCCTCTCCCCTCCCCCTCCCCCTCTCCCCTTCCCCCTTCCCCTCCCCCTCCCCTTCCCCCCCTCCCCTCCCCCATTCCCACCCCCTCCCCAGCGCAGGTGGACACAGAGATACATATAGTTCTGCTCTCCCTGTATATTGCCAGAACAAACTCCCAGATTTGGGTGAAGCAAAGTTCAACACAGATACATCTCCTCTTGATCCTGCCCTCTGAAACCCTCCCAGAACAGTTCTACACGGGATTGCAGACAGAGCAAAGCTCACTCTGCAGTGTCCCATTGAATAGTTCACTGCAAAGGGTGTTTACTCTGTGTCGAATCCCATTCTGAACCATGTTTCTGTATTTGCCATTGGGTTACTGTAAATTGTGCTTCCATTAAACATTTCCAAGGATAGGGACAGCACTGGGTAAAGTGTATGGTCTTGCTGCACTGCCAATTCAAACAGGCTGATAAAAGGGACGTGTATCTTCTGTATCAAACACGTTTCCATCACTGTCCATGAAGTCATCCCAGGGCAGCCTCACTGATATTGATATTTTCCACACGTGCTTTTATAATAACAGACATTTGGGAATTAGAATGAATTAATTGCAGACATTTTCTGTTGTATGTGAAGAGTGCCCCAGTAAAGTAAATCAGATTGATCAACTGGTTGCAATCAATGCCAAATGGGGAATAATTGTCCTGTGTAGAAGTGAGAACCCGTTCCATATTGTGATTGTTTGCAGTATTGGGACAGTGAGATGACCCGATCCAACACAAGAACACTTTGCAATATCTCCCAGTAACAGTGAGTCTGTGTGTCAGCGTTAACCAAGCGGGGTGACATTCCCGGTGGTGCTGACATCTCACGCAGAGTGAAAACCAGAATTCAATTGGTGGGGATTGCCTTGTTAAATTCAGCTGGGGATTTATTGAGGGAATTTGTGAAAATGCATGTGGAGATCTTATACAATCTAATTGAAAAACATTTCGAAATCCGTTTCTCCAACTGACTGTACAGAACAGAAGAGGTACATTTATAGAGAACTCAAGGTGAATAACATTAGTTCCACTCACTGAACACCAGCAGTAACTTTTTAATGCATATCATTTTATCACACCCCCCCCCCCTCATTTCCCAAATAATCCCAGATCTGTGGATATGAACCCCAAGATCTATCTGTTCCTCCACAGTCTTCAGAACCCTACCTTTGACCCTGTAATCCACATTTAAATTAGTCCTACCAAAATGAATCACCTCACATTTATCAGGGTTAAACTCCATTTGCCATTTTTGAGCCCAGCTTTGCATCCTATCTATGTCCCTTTGCAGCCTACAACGGCCCTCCACCTCATCCACTACTCCACCAATCTTGGTGTCATCAGCAAATTTACTGATCCACCCTTCAGCCCCCTCCTCTCAGTCATTAATAAAAATCACAAAGAGCAGAGGACCAAGCACTGATCCATGCGGCACTCCGCTAACAACCTGCCTCCAATCCGAAAATTTTCCATCGACCACCACCCTCTGTCTTCGATCAGACAGCCAGTTACCTATCCAATCGGCCAACTTTCCCTCTATCCCACACCTCCTCACTTTCATCATAAGCCGACCATGGGGGACCTTATCAAATGCCTTACTAAAATCCATGTATATGACATCAACTGCCCTACCTTCATCAACACACTTAGTTACCTCCTCAAAAAATTCAATCAAATTTGTGAGGCACGACTTGCCCTTCACGAATCCATGCTGACTATCCCGGATTAATCCGCATCTTTCTAAATGGTCGTAAATCCCATCTCTAAGGACATTTTCCATCAATTTACCAACCACCGAAGTAAGACTAACCGGTCTATAATTACCAGGGTCATTTCTATTCCCTTTCTTAAACAGAGGAACAACATTCGCCATTCTCCAGTCCTCTGGCACCATCCCCGTGGACAGCGAGGACCCAAAGATCAAAGCCAAAGGCTCTGCAATCTCATCCCTTGCCTCCCAAAGAATCCTATCTTACATTTCATCAGGCCCAGGGGACTTATCGACCTTCAGTTTATTCAAAACTGCCAGGACATCCTCCCTCTGAACATCTATTTCCTCCAGCCTATTAGCCTGTAACACCTTCTCTTCCTCAAAAACATGGCCCCTCTCCTTGGTGAACACTGAAGAAAAGTATTCATTCATCACCTCGCCTATCTCTACTGACTCCATACACAAGTTCCCACTACTGTCCTTGACCGGCCCTAACCTCACCCTGGTCATTCTTTTATTCCTCACATAAGAGTAAAAAGCCTTGGGGTTTTCCTTGATCCGACCCGCCAAGGACTTCTCGTGTCCCCTCCCAGCTCTCCTAAGCCCCTTTTTCAGCTCATTCCTTGATAACTTGTAACCCTCAATCGAGCCATCTGAACCTTGTTTCCTCATCCGGACATAAGCTTCCCTCTTCCTTTTCACAAGACAGTCCACCTCTTTCGTGAACCATGGTTCCCTCACTCGGCCATTTCCTCTCTGCCTGACAGGGACATACCTATCAAGGACATCCAGTATTTGTTCCTTGAAAAATTTCCACTTTTCATTAGTTCCTTTCCCTGACAGTTTCTGTTCCCAACTTAAGCCCCCTAATTCTTGCCTAATCGCATCATAATTACCTCTCCCCCAATTGTAAACCTTGCCCTGCCGTACGGCCCTATCCCTCTCCATTGCAATAACAAAAGACACCGAATTGTGGTCACTATCTCCAAAGTGCTCTCCCACAACCAAATCTGACACTTGGCCCGGTTCATTTCCCAGTACCAAATCCAATGTGGCCTCACATCTTGTCGGCCTATCCACATATTGTGTCAGGAAACCCTCCTGCACACACTGCACAAAAACTGCCCCATCCAAACTATTTGACCTACAAAGGATCCAATCAATATTTGGAAAGTTAAAGTCCCCCATGACAACTACCCTGTGACCCCTACACATATCCATAATCTGCTTAGCAATTTCTTCCTCCACATCTCTATTAATATTTGGGGGCCTATAGTAAACTCCTAACAATGTGACCGCTCCTTTCCTATTTCTAACCTCAGCCCATATTACCTCAGTGTACAGATCCCCCTCGAAGTGCCTTTCCGCAGCCGTTAAACTATTAGTAGAGATACAGTCAGTAACACAGGGTGCTGGGGGAGAGAGGTTACTGAGTGACAGTGTGAGGGAGCTGGATTAACATCAGTACAGCTACAGTCAGTAACACAGGGTGCTGGGGGAGAGGGGTTACTGAGCGACAGTGTGAGGGAGCTGGATTAACATCAGTACAGATACAGTCAGTAACACAGGGTGCTGGGGGAGAGGGGTTACTCAGTGACAGTATGAGGGAGCTGGATTCACATCAGTACAGACACAGTCAGTAACACGGGGTGCTGGGGGGAGAGGGGTTACTGAGTGACAGTGTGAGGGAGCTGGATTAACATCAGTACAGATACAGTCAGTAACACAGGGTGGTGGGGTGAGAGAGGGGTGACTGAGTGACAGTCTGAGGGAGCTCATTGTTCCACAGGAGCAGGTTGAGGGTGAGGGAGCTTGTTTTGTGCATTATATTTATTTATTTTTCAGTTAAATTTGTGACAAAACTCAGAGGGTTTTTTCAAAACAGGAAGTAGGCCCAGCAGCATCCTGGGAAGGTTTTGGAGAGTTTAAAAGTAGGCCGCACTTTTGAACGGGCAGCGTTGTTAGCGGGCAGCGGACTGAGCAGGGGGCAGAGTGAGAGCTGAAGGACTTTGGCTCAAAACAGGCTTCGGCGAGAACAAGCAGAGGCGAGAGTAGGTTTTTTTCTTTTTCAGAAAGTTTATTCCTGTTTTTCCCCAGAGTAAAAAAAAATGCCAGGCAAGATGTTGGAATGCTCCTCCTGCAGGATGTGGGAGATCAGGGAGACCTCCGGTTTCCCTGACGACAACACCTGCAAATGATGGATCCAGCTGCAGCTGCTAGCAAAGCGTGTTAGGGAACTGGAGAAGGAGCTTGATGACTTCCATCTAATTCGGGAGAATGAGGAGTTTATAGACAGTAGCTTTAGGGAGGTAGTTACACCTAAGCAGCAGAGCACAGGAAATTGGGTTACTGTAAGGAGAGGAAATGGCAGTGTGAAAGGACAGACAGAGCAGGGTTCCCCTGTGGCCATACCCCTCCACAACAGGTATACTGAATTGGATACTGTTGTGGGAGATGCTTTACCGGGGACAAGCTGCGACAGCCGGAACTCTGATACTGAGTCTGGTTCTACAGCGCAAAAGGGTGGGATGAAGAAGAGGAGAGCAGTATTGATAGGGGACTCAATGGTCAGAGGTACGGACAGGAGGTTCTGTGGTCGGGACAGAGAGTCCCGCATGGTTTGTTGCCTCCCAGGTGCCAAGGTCAGCGATGTCTCTGATCGCGTGCACAGCGTTCTAAAGTGGGAAGGTGATCAGCCAGATGGCGTGATACACATCGGTACCAATGACGTGGGAAGGAAGAATGAGAAGGTCCGAAAGAGTGAGTACAAAGAGCTTGGAAGGAAGTTAAAAAGCAGGACCCCGAGGGTAGTAATCTCAGGATTGCTACCTGAGCCACATGCCAGTGAGGGCAGGAGTAGGATGCTTGGGCGGATGAACACATGGCAGAGGAACTGGTGCAGGGGGCAGGGTTTCCAATTCTTGGATCATTGGGACCTCTTCTGGGGCAGGTGGGACCTGTACAAGAGAGACGGGTTACACCTAAACTACAAGGGGACCAATATATTTGCATGGAGATTTGCCAGTGTTATTGTGGAGCGTTTAAACTAGATTTGCAGGAGGATGGGTACCAGAGTGCCAGAGCAGATAGTGGAGCTGGGGTAAAAAGACAGGTTCGTTCAAGCAAAATCACAAATGGAAGGGTTGAGTGCAGTGGAAATAATTTTTTGAGGTGTGTCTATTTCAATGCCAGGAGTATTGTGGGGAAGGCAGATGAGCTGAAGGCGTGGATCGACACATGGAAATATGACATTATAGCCATTAGTGAAACTTGGCTACAGGAGGGGCAGGACTGGCAGCTCAATGTTCCGGGGTTCCAATGTTTCAGGCGGGATAGAGGCAGAGGGATAAAAGGTGAGGGGGGTGGCATTGTTGGTCGGGGAAAATGTTACAGCGGTACTCAGGCAGGATAGATTAGGGAGCTTGTCGACAGAGGCCCTATGGGTGGAGCTGAGAAACAGGAAAGGTATGACCACATTAATGGTGTTGTGTTATACACCACCCAATAGTCAGCGAGAATTGGAGGAGCAAATCATCAGAGAGATAGCTGACAACTGCAAGAAACACAAAGTTGTGATAGTTGGGGATTTTAATTTTCCACATATAGATTGGGACTCACATACTGTTAAAGGTTTAGATGGGGTAGAGTTTGTAAAATGTGTTCAGGAGAATTTTCCACATCAGTATATAGAGGTGCCAACGAGAGAGGATGCGATATTGGATCTCCTATTGGGAAATGAGTTAGGGCAGGTGATGGAATTTAACGCAGACAAGTGTGAGATATTGCACTTTGGAAGGACAAACCAAAGAAGAACGTACAGGGTAAATGGTAGGACTCTGAAGAGTGCAGTTGAACAGAGGGATCTGGGAACACAGGTACAGAGTTCCCTAAAAGTGACGTCACAGGTGGATAGGGTCGTAAGAGTGCCTTTGGTACATTGGCCTTTATAAATCGGAGTATCGAGTATAAAAGTTGGAGTGTTATGGTAAGGTTATATAAGGCATTGGTGAGGCCGAATTTGGAGTATTGTGTACAGTTTTGGTCACCTAGTTACAGGAAGGATGTAAATAAGATTGAAAGAGTGCAGAGAAGGTTCACAAGGATGTTGCCGGGACTTGAGAAGCTGAGTTCCAGAGAGAGATTGAATAGGTTGGGACTTTATTCCCTGGAGCGTAGAAGATTGAGGGGAGATTTGATAGAGGTGTATCAGATTTTGATGGGTATAGATAGAGTGAATGCAAGCAGGCTTTTTCCGCTGAGGCTAGGGGAGAAAAAAACCAGAGGGCATGGGTTAAGGGTGAAAGGAGAAAGGTTTAAAGGGAATATTAGGGGGGGCTTCTTCACGCAGAGAGTGGTGGGAGTGTGGAATGAGCTGCCGGATAAAGTGGTAAATGCGGGGTCACTTTTAACATTTAAGAAAAACTTGGATAGGTTCATGGATGAGAGGAGTGTGGAGGGATATGGTCCAAGTGCAGGTCAGTGGGACTAGGCATAAAATGGTTTGGCACAGACAAGAAGGGCCAAAATGCCTGTTTCTGAGCTGTAATTTTCTATGGTTCCATGGATGTGAGTGTGAGGGAACACTCTGGATCCAGTGATCATAATGCCATTAGTTTCAAACTGATCATGGATAAGGATAGATCTGGTCCTCGGGTTGAAGTTCTCAACTGGAAAAAAGGCCAAATTTGATGAAATGAGAAGGGATCTGGGAAGTGTGGATTGGCACAGGCTGTTCTCTGGTAAGGATGTAAATGGAAAGTGGGAGGCCTTCAAAGGAGAAATTTTGAGAGTGCAGAGTTTGTATGTTCCTCTCAGGATTAAAGGCAAAGTAGATAGGAATAAGGAACCATGGTTCTCGAGGGAGATTGTAACACTGATTAAGAGGAAGAGAGAGTTGTATCAAATGTACAGGCAGCAAGGAACAGATCAGATGCTCGAGGAGTATAAAAAGTGCAAGAAGCTACTTAAGAGGGAAATCAGGAGAGCTAAAAGAAGACATGAGGTTGCTTTGGCAGACAGAGTGAAGGAAAATCCAAAGAGCTTCTATATGTTAGGAGCAAAAGGATAGTGAGGGACAAAATTGGTCCTCTTGAAGACCAGAGTGGTAGACTGTGTATGGAACCAAAAGAGATGGGGGAGATACTAAATGGTTTTTTTTGCATCCGTATTTACTGAGGAAACGGGCATGGAGTCTACGGAAATAGGGAAAACAGGTAGGGAGGTCATGGAACCTTTACAGATTAAAGCGGAGGAGGTGCTCGCTGTCTTGAGGCAAATCAGAGTGGATAAATCCCCAGGACCGGACAGGGTATTCCCACTGACCTTGAGGGAAGCTAGTGTTGAGAGTGAGGTGGAAAGAGTAGGAGACCGGGAAGAAACAAATAATGGGAGAGTGAGCGATAAAAGAAAATTAGATGAGCTTCAGTGTCAGCAACGAAATCCATTTGTCTGCCTCAGAGTGTTCCTGGACATCCATCTTCTTTCTCAGAAGAAAGAATATGGTATCCAGATATGATGGTGGTTCTTGCACTATCAGACTTGCCCTGCCATAGAATATGGTGTTAAACCCCTGGGTGCATAATTAATGAGTTGGGAGCTGGAAGATATGGCGTGGTTTCCCGCCAGCTCGAGAGCGGGAAACACACCATGTTCCTCTCCTCTCACCATGGGACACAGACCTGGGTGGGAGATTTCCACCCAGGGAGTCTAAGCCGACAGTTTCCTGCTGCTTCACTCCCTCCTTCCTGGAGTAGAGCTGTTACATTTTGCAGTTTCCAGTCCACTGGGGCCTTTCCTGAAGCTAGGGAATGTTAGCAGATTACAACCAATGCGGTGCCATAGCAGAGGCCTGGGCATCCAGGTGAGTGATGGCGGGATTTGGATTGTGGGGCAGAGGAGTGGATTTTGAGGAAGGACAGATGGGTGGCTCTCAGTCGGCTGCCCTTTCCTAATGTCTGGTTCTTTGATAAGACACTTCAGAGCCTTTAAATAAGCCACCTCCGCCCTCCCCCCTCCCGATCCAGGAACCCACAAACAACCTGACAGTGTGAGAGTGATCAATGCTTACTTTTCAAGCTCCCCGCATGACAAGTTTCCCCCATCCACCATTGGGTGAATACCAGCAGTGAAAGGATGAGGCCCTTCGGTGGTCATTAAATGCCCACCTAACGGCCTCAATTGTTGGCCGGCAGGAAGGCCATTCATGAGGCAGGAAAGTGACAGGTTCCGCATCAATCACTCTCCCACCTGATTAAATACCTTCCCCACCCGCTCCAAATTTACCGCGGGAAAACGCATTCAGTTCCACCCAGTATTTTAGTGAGGGCATGGAAAGAAAGGACAATTCATTTCAAAAAAAGGATCAAAGAAATTAAAGGAAAACATCCACATTGTAAAATTGCGCAGACCTTATTTCTGAAATCACAAATGACCGGTTTGTTTTGTTGTTGGAACTTGGGAGTTGATAGGAGCTGTCGGAGGGGGAATTTATTTGATTTGATTTTGATTTGATTTATTCTTGTCACATATATTAGTGTACAGTGAAAATTATTGCATCTTGCACGCTATACAGACAAAGCACACTGTACATAGAAAAGGAAAGGAGAAGTATGTAGTGTTACAGTCATAGCTGGGGTGTTGAGAAAGATCAGTGTGATGCGAGGGAGGGCCATTCAAAAGTCTGATGGCAGCAGGGAAGAAGCTGTTCTTGAGTCAGTTGGTAATTTCCACTTGTGGCAAATACAATGGGACAGTCCTGGTTTCCATAACGCCTGTGCTTATAGTTTTATCAACTGGGAACAGCAGAAGTCTCTCTTTCTGCCTTCTATTGACCTGATCTGATAAATGAAACACATGGAACGAAATTTGTGGTTGGTTTTGGTCAACTTGCGGTTTGCACGCACTGAACGAGTAACTTAGCTGCGGAAATTATTACAATTCACAAGAGGTCGAAACTCCAGTGAATACAAAGGCATCACAAGCTTGATTTATGTGCGCAACTGAAATAAAAGCAGATTAGCAAAGACCTTGTCTGGAGAACACCAGATATGATGACATGCTGTCGTCTCTGCTTGTTAATTTTCTAATGGAGATTGTTGGTGCTACAAATCTTATTGCTTTTGCCAGTAGCATAGAACATAGAACATTACAGCGCAGTACAGGCCCTTCGGCCCTCGATGTTGCGCCGACCAGTGGTACCAATCTAAAGCCCCTCTAATCTACACTATTCCAATATCATCCATATGTTTATCCAATAACCACTTGAACGCTCTCAACGTTGACGAGTCCACCACTGCTGCCGGCAGGGCATTCCACGCCCTTACTACTCTCTGAGTAAAGAACCTACCTCTAACATCTGTCCTATGTCTCTCACCCCTCAATTTAAAGCTATGTCCCCTCGTGCTAGCCAACACCATCCGAGGAAAAAGGCTCTCACTATCCACCCTATCTAATCCTCTCATCATCTTGTATGCCTCTATTAAGTCACCTCTTAACCTTCTTCTCTCGAATGAAAATAACCTCAAGCCCCTCAGCCTTTCCTCATACGATTTTCCCACCATACCAGGCAACATCCTGGTAAATCTCCTCTGCATCCTTTCCAACACTTCCACATCTTTCCTATAATACGGCGACCAGAACTGTACGCAATACTCCGAATGCGGCCGCACCAGAGTTTTGTACAGTTGCAGCATGACCTCCTGGCTCCGAAACTCAATCCCTCTACCAATAAAAGCGAACACACCTTACGCCTTCTTAACAACCCTATCAACCTGGGTGCCAACTTTCAGGGATCTATGCACATGGACACTCAGATCCCTCTGTTCATCCACACTACCAAGTATCTTACCATTAGCCCAGTACTCTGTATTCCTGTTACTCCTTCCAAAGTGAATCACCTCACACTTTTCCGCATTGAACTCCATTTGCCACCTCTCAGCCCAGCTCTGCAGCTTATCTATGTCCCTCTGTAACCTGCCACTTCCCTCCGCACTGTCTACAACTCCACCGACTTTAGTGTCATCCGCAAATTTACTAATCCATCCTTCCACGCCCTCATCCAAGTCATTAATAAAAATGGCAAACAGCAGTGGCCCCAAAACAGATCCATGCGGTACACCACTAGTAACTGAACTCCAGGATGAATATTTCCCATCAACCACCACCCTTTGTTTTCTTACAGCTAGCCAATTCCTGATCCAAACCACTAAATCATCCTCAATCCCATGTGTCCGTATTTTCTGCAAAATGGTTCACAGCGCGATGGGGAGTGTACAGAAGAAGGAATGGAAAATGTATAGTTTTATTCACCGTAAAAGGATCAAAAAAAGGACCTTGTGTATATATATAAGGGAGACTGTCACTTTCCATCCCTGGAATACTCGCTGTGTGACTGGTATGCAACCTCATTGAGAAGCAGAGGTGAATGCCAAAAGTGCACAAAGCATTTATCACAGACATATTCATCCACTCTGGAAAAAGGGACACTTTGAAATGGATAATGTGGTCCACTTTATCAGAAGTGGGCAATGCTATCAGCTACATCATTAGATAGGGAAAAATTGGGGTAGGGAGGAGGTGTGACATATTCACTCTTGCATTCAAAAACATACCAACGAAAGTCATATTGTTCAGGATTTTGTAATGCAGCCATAGGTTGTCATGTGGGTAATATTTATCTCTGTTGTTCAAAGCTGTTCTGCACACAAGTGATTGGGTTATTATTAATATCTGTTCTAAATGCCTGGTGCAATCGTGATATCCATCTCTGTCCCTTGGTTAGGTTGCACACAGTTGGTATCCCAGTGAATCAGAGCCATGGTCTCCCTCAGACTCACACAAACTCCTTGCCGACTGCCTCATTTTCACCAACACACATGAATTGGGAAATTGTGACTTTGTTTTTGTTTCACCTGTTTCAGCTCCATTAAAGATGTTATATAAACGCAGTTGTTGATAAATTCCTTCTTTTCTCAAGCCCATGCTTGTTCTCTTCGGAGCGAGGCGAGCTGTGCCCAGCTTCTAATTTTATCTTTTACTCTTGTTCTGTGCTTCTAAAACTTCATTCTAACTCTTTAAAACTCTCTAACAACGCCTTAATGTAATTTCTCATAGATTTGGCCACACCCTAGCTGTGACTGTAACATTACATTCTGCACTCTCTCCTTTCCTTCTCTATCACAGTATGTTTTGTCTGTAGAACCCGCAAGAAACAATACTTTTCACTGCATGTTAATACATGTGACAATAATAAATCAAATCAAATTAAATCTTTTGTTTTACAATTCACTGCCTCCATTTTAATTATATTTTCTTTCTTCCCAACTCTGTCTCTCATTTCGTAAAACGTTTATTGTCATTTGGTCCCTTTGCCTTTTGCACGGTCTCTCGCTCTTTCTCTCTGCCTCTGTTTGTGTATTTTCCTGTGGATCTGACTTGCTCCCTCTTTCTGCTTGTCCCTGGTTGTCTGTACATCTGTCTTTTTTTCATCATCTCTATCTTCTATTATTGTTTCCCTTTCTCTATTAATTCCTTGGTCACCTTTGCTGTTAAAATGTATCTTTCTCTCGATCCATTCCCCTTTGTCATTCCACTTCTTTCCCTTTCTCCCTCACTTGTTCCCGACCTCAGCCTTTCCCACTGTAGGTGGTCTCTCACCTGCCTTGATGTGGATCTGGGTGACAGATCATCTGGTGCCATTCATGACAAACTGGGATATTTCCACTCATGAACGGGGCAAGGATATAGCCAGAAGATTCTTCCTTTTGCTATCAATTGGCAACTTTGCTCAGCATGCAATCCCGACAGTGCAGAAGGAGGTGATTTGGTCCATCGAGTCTGCACTGACTCTCCAAACGAGCATGTTACCCAGACCCAGAATCTGCCCTATCCCCGTTGACCCAAGCATTTACCTTGCGAATCCCCCTAACCTACAGATCTTGGGACACATCTCATTTTTTGCACATAAAACTGAACATTAGTCCTCTTTAACTCGATACAATCATAGAATCCCCACAGTGCGGAAGGAGACCAATCGGCCAATTGAGCTTTAACCAACAACAATCCCAGCCAGGCCTTGTTCCCATGTATTTACCCTTCTAGTCCCCCTGACACCAAGGGGCAATCTAGCACGGCCAATCCATCTAACCCACACATCTTTGGACTGTGGGAGGAAATCGGAGCACCTGGAGGAAACTCAGGCAGACCATGGGAGAACGTGCAAACTCCACACAGCGCTCCGAAAGCTAATGGTATTTGCTACCAAATAAACCTGTTGGACTTTAACCTGGTGTTGTTAAAACTCTTACAATGCAAAGGCAGCAGCATTGACTGTCAGAGACATGTCCGTTAGGCTGGCACCAGCATAGCTAGAGCAGGGTTGACCAACATATTCACTGGGCAAACACACGTCAATGTTTTTCTCACTCAAGGGGCCGATGAGTAAATTTCAGAATGATAAAGTTTGGCACAGCAGAAATTTCAATGAAAAACTAAACTGAGATATGAAAAGAAACGACTTGCTGAGCACCATAATGAGGAATAAATAAAGATGATTATTAGAGTTTAATCCTCATCAATCACAAATTGTTTCTCTCCCACATTTGCTGCAGATCGGCTCAAAAACCTATCAGCAGCAAACATGGGAAAGAAACGGGATGTGATTGGAGGAGCAGCTCCATGCAGATTCTTCCATTCAAACTGAACTGTGTGACTGAGATTCTGGAAACTCGCTCCGGGGGCCGCATTGAGGGGCTTCGAGGGTCACATTCCCCCCTTGGTCCACACGTTGGACAACCCTGGGCTACTGCATGTGTTTGATGAGTGAGTAACAATTTGTGTGTTTGGAAAGAGAGCAAACATCATCAGGGAATGAGTGAAGAAGAGTGGAGACATCCAGGTCTTGCCATCCTTACGCCAATGGAAGATGAAGTGCTGGATCAGGAAGGCCTGGGGGCAGAGTGGGTAATTACTGCTGGTGAGATGGGTTGAGTGGGTGGCCTAATGAATGGGCACAGGAGAGCGTCTGGTGAGGACAAAACATAGAGCTTGTGTATCCATCACTGGTCACAGAGAGCAGTCTGAAGGACGTATTGGGATAAGAACAAAATACCTCGGAGCAGCAGAAGGCCATTCAGCCCCTCGAGCATACTCCATCACGGCTGATCTAATTATATTCTCAACTCTTTTCCCCGTAACCCTTGATTCGCTTCTCAATCCAAAATCATTCTTAACTCAGCCTTGAATATATTCAATGATTCTGCCGCCACGAGTCTCCAGGGAAGAGAATTCCACTGACCAGCCACCATCTAAAAAATAAATTTCTCCTCATCTCAGTCTTAAGGGACTGACAATTACATTTTAAAATCTGTCCCCTTGTTCTGGTTTCTCTTACAAGAAGAAACAGCCTCTCAGCAACCACCCTGTCTCATCCCCTCAACGCGGTAACCTTTTAATCTTCTGAACTTTCATAGATATTGCTCCAATCTGCTCAAATTTTCCTCGTAAAATAAACCTCTCCATCCCAGGAATCAGCTGAGTGAACTTTCTCTGAACTGGTTCCAATACAATTCTATCCTTTTTTAAGTAAAGAGCTCAACATTATACACATTACTCCAGTTGTGATCTAATGAAGGTCGTGTAAAGCTGCAGCAAAACCTTCTTACTCTTACCTTCCATTCCTATTGCAGTAAGAATGTTAAGAAACAGGAGCAGGAGTCATCCATTCTGTCCTTCAAATCCACTCCATCATTAAATGTGACCATGGCTGATCCTCGGCTTCAACACCATTTCCAGCATTATCCCTGCATTCTTTGATTCACCAGCATTCTAATGGAAAACAAATACCCCTCATCTCAGCCTAAATAACTGCCCCTAATTCTCAGACTGTGTCCCAGGTTTCAGACCCTCCAGCAAGGGGAAACATCCTTTCTACATCTGGCCTATTGAACTCCGTAAATTAGTGTAGGTTTGAATAAGTTCGGCTGCCATTCTTCTAAAGGCCTGAGAATAAAGTATTTTTGTTCCTCATAATACAACCCATCTGTCCCTGGACCTATTTTAGTGAACCTTCTTTACATGCCAAGTACATCTTTGCTTCAGCCAGGAGACCAAAACTGTACACAATCCTCCAGGTTGGTCTCAGCAAGGCTGCATATAATTGCAGGAAGACATCTTTTTCCTCCACTCAAATCCTCTTAGAATAATGGCTAACATACCATGTGTTATCTTAACTGCTCTCATCTTCGCTTTCAGTGCCTCATGAACAAGGACATCAAAATATCTTGAAGTTGTCTTAATGTCTGTTTTTCCTACAAAATTAGATAACCTCACATTTTTCCACCTTGGCGTCCAGCTGGCAATCCTTTGGCCGCTCCCTGAGCCTCTCCACATCCCCTTGAAACATCTTTGCATCCTCCTCACAATTCAGATTTTCACCTAGTTTTCCAGTTTTTGCAAATTTGGAAATATTATATTTGATCCCCACATCCATATCATTGATATAGATTCTGAATAGCTGAGACCCAAACACTGATCCCTGCCGTACTCCACTAGTTAGAAGCTGTCAACCCAAAAGTAACCCATTTATTCCAACTCCTTGTCTCTGTCCACTCAATCCACATTGGAGAGCTGGTGCAGACACGATGGGCCAAATGGCCTCCTCCTGCACCAACACTATTCTGTGAAATCTTGGAAAACAGGGAAATGCTGGAATTAAACTCAGCAGGTTCGGCAGCATCTGTGCAGAGAGAGAGAGAAACAGAGTTAACATTTCAGCTCTGTGACCTTTCCTGTGAACTGGGGAAAGTTAGAAATGTAACAGGTTTGGAGAAAGGGGCGGGTGGGACAGGGACGAAAGGAAGGTCTGTGAGAGGGTGGAAGACAGGAGAGATTGAATGAGAGAAAAGTGAACCCCCCCAGAGCCAAACTCCCTCAGAGGCTCCCACACTGCATTCCAACAAACTGAACTGGATTGGACTGAATGGGAAGTCATGGGAATGTAACCCTCACTGACTTCACGGATCAAGTACATTTCTGGATGGAAATTAGCTGCATCGACTCCAGCCTGGTTGTTGGTGTGAAACAGGAGCTGATGTCTATCTGTGTGTGTGTGTGTGTGTGTGTGTGAGTTCCTGCCTGCAGCTCCCAGAGAGTTTAAAATCCTGCATCTGTCTCTCTGCAGAGCTGCTGGTTAAAGACACATTTCCAGCATTTATCAGACAGAAACTTCACTCTCATTCTCTCCCTCCCCTCCCCCAGCCAGTGCTTCTGTTAAAAAAAGGCTAAACGCTTTATTTTGCAGCTCTGATCAGTGGTGAATCATTAACCATGAAGCACAGGGCACACACACACATTCACCCACCCGGACACACAGCATTGTAAATCAGAAGTGGGATTTGTAAACGCAGCAACAAAGAACTTTGCAAGATCTTGTTTCAGTTCAGGCAACTGAAGGAAAAGTGAACTTTGCAAGAATCAGCAAAGGGTGCAAACCTGTAGCGGATGTAGTCCTGGATGAACAAGTTGTACAATCCACATTCAGACCTGGCCTCTCTCTCTCTCTCCCTGGCAGTGCAGGGCTGCTGGTTCATTTAAATCCATCTTCTCTCAGCTCCCAGTGCTGGTGATGTGAAGCTGGGAGTGGGGGGGAGGGAGAGCCTTGGGATGAACCATTTGCCTGGTGCTCACTAACCCCCACACACACAAACAACCCCCCCCCCCCCCCCACACACACACTCAGAGACAGGTTGGTGTTGGATTGGCCCATACCTGGAGTAGGTGGGTTCAGGTGAGGTGTAGGAGCTGTGGTTGGATGGGGGGGGGGGGGTGATTGGGGAGGTGTGGACAGTTTGAGTGACTCAGTGAGGTTATAAAAAGGCTGAGGCTCCTTTGTCCAGTCTCTCTCTCCACGTGGGTTGGTAAGTATCAGGTAAGCTGTGTCTTTGTGAGTGAGTGAGTCAGTGTGTGCTTGCATGGAGTTCCAGCTCTGATATTTTAACCCCCCCTTTCCCAGCACAAAGCCCCTGTTCCTGGATCTCTCTCTCCACCATGGGAGAGGGGATGGAAGGAGTTGGAGAGATCACCGAGGGAAAACATGTGCGATGGTGAGTATGAACCTCTTCACTTTCTGTCTGCACCTTTCCCGCCTCAGCTCTGCTTTTCTCTCTGTTTGCAGCCTCCTCTCAATCTCTCTCCCTCTCCATCTTTCTCTCTCTCAACCTTTCTCTCTCTCAATCTCTCTCCCTCTCAATCTCTCTCTCTCAATCTCTCTCTCTCTCAATCTCTCTCCCTCTCCATCTTTCTATCTCTCAACCTTTCTCCCTCTCAATCTCTCTCCCTCTCAATCTCTCTCAATCTCCCCCCAGCTCTTTCCCCCCCAGCTGTTTCCCCCCAGCTCTTTCCCCCCCAGCTCTTTCCCACCCAGCTCTTTCCCCACCAGCTCTTTCCCCCCAGCTCTTTCCCCCCCAGCTCTTCCCCCCCCCCAGCTCTTCCCCCCCCAGCTCTTCCCCCCCGCTCTTTCCCCCCCCCCAGCTCTTTCCCCCCCCCAGCTCTTTCCCCCCCCCCAGCTCTTTCCCCCCCCCCAGCTCTTTCCCCCCCCAGCTCTTTCCCCCCCCCAGCTCTTTCCCCCCCCCCCAGCTCTTTCCCCCCCCCCAGCTCTTTCCCCCCCGCCAGCTCTTTCCCCCCCCAGCTCTTTCCCCCCAGCTCTTTCCCCCCAGCTCTTTCCCCCCAGCTCTTTCCCCCCCAGCTCTTTCCCCCCCAGCTCTTTCCCCCCCCAGCTGTTCCCCCCAGCTGTTCCCCCCCAGCTGTTCCCCCCCAGCTGTTCCCCCCCAGCTGTTCCCCCCCCAGCTGTTCCCCCCCAGCTGTTCCCCCCCAGCTGTTCCCCCCCCAGCTGTTCCTCCCCCAGCTGTTTCCCCCCCAGCTGTTTCCCCCCCAGCTGTTTCCCCCCCAGCTGTTTCCCCCCCAGCTGTTTCCCCCCCCAGCTGTTCCCCCCCCAGCTGTTTCCCCCCCCAGCTGTTTCCCCCCCAGCTGTTTCCCCCCCCAGCTGTTTCCCCCCCCCAGCTGTTTCCCCCCCCAGCTGTTTCCCCCCCCAGCTGTTTCCCCCCCCCAGCTGTTTCCCCCCCCAGCTGTTCTCCCCCCCAGCTGTTCTCCCCCCCAGCTGTTCTCCCCCCAGCTGTTTCCCCCCCAGCTGTTTCCCCCCCAGCTGTTTCTCCCCCCAGCTGTTTCCCCCCAGCTGTTTCCCCCCCCAGCTGTTTCTCCCCAGCTGTTCCCCCCCCAGCTGTTATCCCCCCCAGCTGTTACCCCCCCAGCTGTTACCCCCCACAGCTGTTTCCCCCCCCCCGCTCTGCTTCCCCCCCCCGCTCTGCTTCCCCCCCCCGCTCTGCTTCCCCCCCCGCTCTGCTTCCCCCCCCCGCTCTGCTTCCCCCCCCCGCTCTGTTTCCCCCCCCCCCGCTCTGTTTCCCCCCCCCGCTCTGTTTCCCCCCCCCGCTCTGTTTTCCCCCCCGCTCTGTTTCCCCCCCCCCGCTCTGTTTCCCCCCCCCCGCTCTGTTCCCCCCCCCCGCTCTGTTCCCCCCCCCCGCTCTGTTTCCCCCCCCGCTCTGTTTCCCCTCCCCGCTCTGTTTCCCCCCCGCTCTGTTTCCCCCCCGCTGTTTCCCCCCCGCTCTGTTTTCCCCCCCCCCGCTCTGTTTCCCCCCCCGCTCTGTTTCCCCCCCCGCTCTGTTTCCCCCCCCCCGCTCTGTTTCCCCCCCCGCTCTGTTCCCCCCCCCCGCTCTGTTCCCCCCCCCCGCTCTGTTCCCCCCCCGCTCTGTTTCCCCCCCCCGCTCTGTTTCCCCCCCGCTGTTTCCCCCCCGCTCTGTTTCCCCCCCCCCGCTCTGTTTCCCCCCCCCGCTCTGTTTCCCCCCCCCGCTCTGTTTCACCCCCCGCTCTGTTTCCCCCCCCCCGCTCTGTTTCCCCCCCCCCGCTTTGTTTCCCCCCCCCCCGCTCTGTTTCCCCCCCCCGCTCTGTTTCCCCCCCCCCGCTCTGTTTCCCCCCCCCCGCTCTGTTTCCCCCCCCCGCTCTGTTTCCCCCCCCCGCTCTGTTTCCCCCCCCCGCTCTGTTTCCCCCCCCGCTCTGTTTCCCCCCCCGCTCTGTTTCCCCCCCCCGCTCTGTTTCCCCCCCCCGCTCTGTTTCCCCCCCCCCGCTCTGTTTCCCCCCCCCCGCTCTGTTTCCCCCCCCCGCTCTGTTTCCCCCCCCCCCCGCTCTGTTTCCCCCCCCGCTCTGTTTCCCCCTCTCAGACCCGCCCTGACCAATTCCTCTGAGACTCTCCAGTCCCACCAGGATTCCCCCCCCCCAAATCCCAGCCCTATCCATAGGGAGCCCCTCCCCAGCTCCTGAACTCCTGTCCCCACCCCCACCGACAGACCCAAACCCCACCCCCACCGACAGACCCAAACCCCACCCCCACCGACAGACCCAAACCCCACCCCCACCGACAGACCCAAACCCCACCCCCACCGACAGACCCAAACCCCACCCCCACCGACAGACCCAACCCCCACCGACAGACCCGAACCCCACCGACAGACCCATACCCCACCTCCACCGACAGACCCAAACCCCACCCCCACCGACAGACCCAACCCCCACCCCCAGACCCAAAACCCCACCCCCACCGACAGACCCAACCCCCACCCCCACCGACAGACCCAACCCCCACCCCCACCGACAGACCCAAACCCCACCCCCATCGACAGACCCAAACCCCACCCCCACCGACAGACCCAAAACCCCACCCCCACCGACAGACCCAAACCCCACCCCCACCGACAGACCCAACTCCCACCCACAGACCCAAACCTCACCCCCACCGACAGACCCAAACCCCACCCTCAGACCCAAACCCCACCCCCACCGACAGACCCAAACCCCACCCCCAGACCCAACCCCCACCCCCACCGACAGACCCAACCCCACCCCCAGACCCAAAACCCCACCCCACCGACAGACCCAAAACCCCACCCCCACCGACAGACCCAAAACCCCACCCCCACCGACAGACCCAAACCCCACCCCCACCGACAGACCCAAAACCCCACCCCCACCGACAGACCCAAACCCCACCCCCAGACCCAAACCCCACCCCCACCGACAGACCCAAAACCCCACCCCCACCGACAGACCCAAAACCCCACCCCCACCGACAGACCCAAAACCCCACCCCCACCGACAGACCCAAATCCCACCCCCACCAACAGACCCAAACCCCACCCCCACCAACAGACCCAAACCCCACCAACCGACCCAAACCTCTCGGCCCCTCCCCCCGATCCTCTCTGCCCCTCCCCCCGATCCTCTCTGCCCCTCCCCCCGATCCTCTCTGCCCCTCCCCCCGATCCTCTCTGCCCCTCCCCCCGATCCTCTCTGCCCCTCCCCCCGATCCTCTCTGCCCCTCCCCCCGATCCTCTCTGCCCCTCCCCCCGATCCTCTCTGCCCCTCCCCCCGATCCTCTCTGCCCCTCACCCCGATCCTCTCTGCCCCTCCCCCCGATCCTCTCTGCCCTTCCCCCGATCCTCTCTGCCCCTCCCCCCGATCCTCTCTGCCCAATCTTCCCCAATCCCACTCTAATCACCCCCCCACTCACTCTCTCTCAGGAACTCACCGCCAAAGCCCTCTGAGCCACTCTCAATCCTTCTCAACCCGCTGCCCTCAATCTCCACTAATTCCCCCCCAAAACTCCCCTTTCCCCCACCTGATTCCCTGTCCCTCTGCCCCATCTCCTTTCATCCGACTGTAAGCACCCCCAATCTCTCTGACACCCACCGCCAATCTGACTCTCAGCCCCCTGAATCCTCCAAGTTCCTGCCCCAATTCCTCAGCCCCCCCCCCAAAGGCTCCCTCTGCCCCCCTGCCAAACCCAAGCCCCCCTGACGCCTGCACCCAATCCTTCCTCAGTCCTCCCCACCCCAGAATCCCTCTGAGTCACCCCCCCCCGCTCCGAATCGCTCGACACCCCCCCAATTCTAACCCTGATGCAAGGCCCCACCCTAAATCCCTCTCTGAATTTCCCCCCTCCCAAATCCCTATGAATCCACCCCGCCCTCAATCCCTTTCCCTCCACCCCGACTCCCCCCCCCTCCCGCTAACTCCCTCTCTGACTCCCTACCCCATCCAGACCCTCCCCAGATTCTAAGCCCCTGAGATTCCTCTGGAATCCCCCCTGAATGTCTCCCGAGATCGCCCCCACCCTCGCCACATTCCTCTGCCCCCGAATCCTGCTCCCTCTCCAATCCCACCCCTTCAATCTGTCTGAGCACCAAACCATGTCTTGTAATCCCCGTAAGCCCCCCAATCCCTCCTGTATCCCTCAGAACCCCAGAAATCCCCCTCTAAGCCTCCCCTTCTCGAATCCCCCTCAATTCCCCCCGATTCCCTCCCTCTCAGCCCCGCTAAATCCCAAATTCCCCATGAGACCCTTAAATACCCGAATCCCTCTAATTCCCGACCACAATCCCTGAGTCTACCCCTACATCCCTCTCCACTCTCCCCCTTTAATCCCTCTCAATTCCCCCCCCCCCCCACTCCAGCCAATTCTGTCGTCCCTCCTCACAATCCCTCTAAATCTCCCGATCCTTCCCTCTGAGCCCCGTACCCCGCTCCCCCCACTGCCCAAACCATCTTCAAAGCCCCCCAGCTGAATATCCCTCTAAGTTCCCCTCTTTCCCCCCGCCCCCCCTCTCAACCTGGCAAATTCCCACTCCCTCCCTGTGAACAGCCTCTGGACTGACAGATCCCCCCCTTTCTAATTAGTACCCCCCCCCTCCCCCCCCCCACCGCGCGTCCATCCCCGTCCACCACCCCCCGGTAAACAGCTCCTGGTGGAGTTGGATGTGGAAACTCTGCCCATTTTAAACATTAACGTTCAAATGACTAATTCCCCTGACACTGAGCAGCCTGTGTTATAACATCCCCCACCCCCATCCTGTACAACAGACCCCCTGTCTGATTCTTCCCCCCCATCTCCATTGCCCCCTTTCTCTGATAACCCCTGACTCTGGTCAGCCTGTGTTATAATATTCCCCCCACTTGTACAACAGCCTCCCCCACCGGCCCCTTCCCTCTCTGTCTAATAGCCCCTGGCTCTGAACAAGCCCCTGTATTACACACTCCCCCCTTTCAGCAGTGCTGAATCCCTCTGAATTGCCCCCGATTCCCTCCCTCTGCGTTCCTGGGCCTTTGCTGCTTGTGAACAGCAAACCCGTGATCTGACCCGTCCCCCACGAGAGAGAGAGAGATAGAGAGAGACAGAGAAGTAGAGATGGAGATAGAGAGAATGCTGCTGTAATTCAGACGGAATGATTCACAGAGAGGGGGAAGCAGAGATCAGAGAGATGGAGATGGGGAGGATGCGACTGTAATTCAGACTGATTCACAGAGAAGGAAGCAGAGATCAGAGAGAGGGGGAAGCAGATAGAGAGAGTGAAGGAGATAGAGAGAGATAAGAGACAAATAAAAGCAGAGTTAAAGTTAAAATTGTATTTGTTAATCACAAGTAGGCTTACATTAACACTGCAATGAAGTTATTGTGAAAAGATATAGAGATGGGGAGTGAGAGAGAATGCTGCTGTACTTCAGACAGAATGAGTCACAGAGAGGGAGCAGAGATAGACAGAGGGGGGAGCAGAGAGAGAGAGAGAGACGGAGAGGAGGCTGCTGTGATTGAGACAAAATGATCCACAGAGAGAGAGAGAGATGTCCAGAGAGGCTGAGATACAAAGTGAGATGTCGAGATAAATAGAAAGTGGGGCTTTGGCAAGACAGAGTGACAAAGTTTCAGAGAGAGAGTGAAAGATAGAGAGAAGGAGAGAAAAAGGGAAAGATGCTGCCATTGTGAGAGGCTGAGGTATAAAGGATGGGGAGAGACCGGGATTGGAAAGATGTGGAGAAACAGTTCTGAGGATGGGGGAGTTGCACAGACAGAGCTTCAGGGAGAGGGATTGAAATCTGTGGGATTACATTGGAGCAGGGATCACTGGGAATGCCCCCTCCCCCTGACACACAGACCACTAACCCTCAGTGTAAAAGCCCCACCAGTCTATCTGTGAATAAAAATGAACGACAAAGACACGGGGACTTTTATTAATATTTTTCTCTCTGGTTATAGCTCTTGTCCGAGGATTCCTCACGGCAAAACTATTCGCTCTCTGCATCGCCAAAGTTTCCAAAGGAATTCTCCTTGGAAGAGAGAAAGAGAAAATAAAGTGAAATTTGATTAAACACAAAACAAAAGCTGATTAAAAACAATAAAAGGCACAGCAAGATCCCAGGACTTGCTGAAATTCACAATCTCACTGGGGGGGGAGGGGGGGGGGAAACATTCATTTTCACCTCCTCATTATTAAACCCTGACAAAATGGGAACACGTTTCAAATGCAATGAACTTCCAACTGCCTCCTGACTGTCCCGATATTGAATTTATTAAACACGTCAAAGCATTCTGGGGGCTTTACTCCAGAGACAGGCCAGTGAATAAACACAGGAGGCCCCAGTGAAGTTCCCACTTCTATCAGTCACCTCTCCCCTCCCCGCACCCCCCCCCTCTGTTTCTCCCTCTCCGTCTCTTACACACTTCCCCCAGATCTATATCTGTCCAATACCCCGTCTCTGCTCCTGTCTCTGGATCACCTGTCCTGATCTCTGCTCTGTTTCTCTACCTCGAGGTGAATCTGGATTGAAATGCTCTCTCTAAGTTTCTGTCTGACCGTTTAAAATAAAACTCACAATCAAAAGGGAAATGAGAGGGGGGCGGGGGGGCAGGAAAATCCACAATCCCACCCTGAAGCGGCTGCTTCACATTTTATTGAACCATTGAATTCAGCCACTTAAACCCTGTTGGGGAATTAAGCAAATGCAAAAGTGCTCCTGAGATTTAGGCCGTGAAGTGCGGCTTAGTCACAGAGGCTGCATTATTCCTCAGGTGGAAAGAACAAACCCCCCTCTCTCCCACCCCCCAGTTAAACAGAACAATCTTCTCCATCCACACCCACAAATCCCAGCGCCCTGTCTAAACACACAAGCAGGACTCTGGGATTGAGAACAAGCCTTTCCCCCAGGCTCAGGAATTTGAATTTCAGCTCCCTCTCCCTCCTGAGTGCTTCACAGTGAGAGGGAGAGAGACTGGGAATGCTGCAATCAGGATCCCACAGGGAGTCCCACACTGCAGGAGGACACCTCCCCCCCCCCAGAGCCTCTGTCTCTATCCCCCTACCCCCCTCCACTGAGCACCCAACACTCCCCACCCCTTCTCTGTTCACCCTGTTTCTCTCTCTCTACCCCACCCTCCTTCCCCTCCATCTTTTTATGTTTAAAGCATGGGGCTCTGTCATAGTGTGAGGAATATGGGGCAGGGGGACGGGGCAGGGGGACGGAGCATGAGTGCACAGCAAGATCCCACACACACACAGCTTGAACACGGCCAGATACAAAGTGATTTTGAAGTGAGGATTGGGGTAAAGTGAGTGGGAAATGAGGGAACCACACGTCTCCCTCTCTTTCCCCTCCATCTCTCCCCCACCGCAAATGAAAATAATAAGTCACTCCAGCATTGGTGCTGTTTGTACATTCGATATGAACAGGGAACCTTCCACTTCGAGCAGAGTCACACCCTTCTCCCATTCCCTCTGTCTCTCGCTGTTTCTCTCTTTCTCTGCCTCTATCTCTGAACCTGTCCAGCCCCCTCTGTGTCTCTTTTGCTTTCCCCCCAGATCTATATATATATCCAATACCCCATCTTTGCCCCGGTCTCTCTTACTCTGGATAATCTGTCCTGATCTCTGCTCTGTTTCTCCGTCTGGGGATGAATGGGGATTAAAATGCTCTCTCTGATAAGTTTCTGTCTGACCGTTTCAAATAATGACGTGTTGTGAGCCACGTTTGCTATTTCTCAGTGATTTCCATGGGGAAATGGGGAGGGAAGCTCCTGCAAAGCCACATCTCTCTCTCACTGCAATGTGGCAGCAGCCACATTCCAATATCTTTATATTGGGAAAAAATCTATTCAAACACAACAGCCCAGATTCAGCCTCAGTCACACAGCCGCTGGTTACAAATCCCACCTTCTGGGAGGGTGTGAGTGAGGGTCTTTTCCCCAGAGACTGGGGAGCTGGGCTGTGAGTGCAGAGCAGAGGACCCCCCCCCCTAACCCAGCCCCCCTCCAGTGTGTCTCCTCTCCCTGCCCCTCTGCCTTTGATCTCCCTCTGTTACCCTCCCTTTCTCTCTCTCCCTCCCTGATAACTCACAATCAAAGGAGAAAGATGGGAGAGAGAGAGAGATAGCAGGAAAACCCACAATCACATCCCCTATCCGATGGAATAAAGCGGCTGCTGCAGGTTTTATTCGGCTGCTTTTCTCTCTCTCTCTGTCTGTCTCTCCTTCCCCCACTCCCTGTCTTTCTCTGTCTCTGTCTGTCTTTCCCTCCCTCCCTGTCTCTCTCTTTCTCTCTCTCTGTCTTTCCCTCCCTGAAATTAAATCCAAAAAATTCACATTGGTGTTTTCCATCACATTTTATTGAAAGATGAAATATAGACAGGAATGTCTGGGGAGAGAGAGAGGGGAGGGGTGCTGGGATTGGTAAGAACGCTGGAGAGACAGAGACAGGGAAATTATGAACGCCCCCCCCCCATCCAAATAGAAATTCCTGGGAAAAGAGGGAGGAGAATCTGGAGTCACACAGCACAGAAACAGGCCCTTCGGCCCACCAGGTCTATGCTGGCCATCAAATTCCAATCTATACTCCCCCCATTCCCCAGCACTCGCTGCACAGCCTACGATGCCTCGGCGATTGAAGTGCTTTAATTTACCCGACCCCGTTTACACTTCTTCCTTTGAACCCACTTTGCGGTCCGTGAGCGAGATTTTGTTTAATAAAGTGTGGTCACTGTTGCAGTGCGAGCAAAGGCCACAGGCCCAGTGTGTGCACAGCAAGATCCCACAACAACAGCAGCAGCAGCAACAATGTGAACCTGAATCAAATGGGACACAGTCCTCCCCAACACACCCCCAACACTCTCGCCTGCTGTGAGCCCCCCTCCCCACTCACTACCCTGTGTGTCTCATCCCAAATTCCCAGAAAGGGTTGAACTCCCTCTTAAAACGAAGCCAAACCCTTTTTAAAACACAATCTCTGTGGTGCTCTGGAAGATCCCAGAAGGTGCAGTTCACTGTGTTGTGTGTTTTAATTTGGGAAATGTTTATACAGAGGGAGAGTGAGGCAGAGAGGGGCTGAGGCTGTGAAATCCACCCCCCCCCCCTCGCCCCGGGACCCTCAGAATTGAATCATAACATGTAGGGCCACACGGGGGCACAGTGGTTGGCGCTGCTGCCTCACAGCTCCAGGGACCCGGGTTCAATTCCCAGCTCGGGTCACTGTGATCCTGTGTCTCTTCCCCCACCCCCTCACTGCACCCCCCACAAACCTCACCTCTTGCTGTCTTTTCCTGTTTTCCTCCTCACTCTCCCCCTCTCTCTCTCCCACTCCCTCCATCTTTCTCTCTCACTCCCTGTCTGCCTTTCTCTCTCTCTCCGTCCATCTTTCTCTCTCTCTCTCCCTCCATCTTTCTCTGTCTTTCTCTCTCTCTCTCTCACACTGTTTCTCTCTCTCTTTCTCCCTGCCTGTCTCTCTCTCTCTGTCTTTCCCCCTCTTTCTCTTTCTGTCTCTCTCTTTCTCTCAGAGACTGGGAATGCTGCAATCAGGATCCCACAGGGAGTCCCACACTGCAGGAGGACACCACCCACCCCCAGAGCCTCTGTCTCTATCCCCCTACCCCCCTCCACTCAGCCCCCGACACTCCCCACCCCTTCTCTGTTCCTCTCTCTACCCCACCCTCCTTCCCCTCCATCTTTTTATGTTTAAAATGTGGGGCACTGTCACGGTGCGGGGAATATGGGGAGGGGAGGAGGGGAGACAGAGAGCATGAGGGCACAGCAAGATCCCACACACAGTCTGAGCAGGGCCAGATACAAAGTGATTTTTAAATGAGGATTGGGGTAAAGTGAGTGGGAAATGAGGGAACCACACATCTCCCTCTCTCTCCCTCCACACGAGAGACCCCCAGATCCTGTGTCTCTTCCCCCACCCCCTCACTGCACTCCCCCACAACCCTGACCTCTTGCTGCCCTTTCCTGCTTTCCCTCACTCTCCCGTCTCTGTCTCTCTCTCTCCCTTTCTCTCTCTCTCTCTTTCTCTCCCTCTCTGTCTTTCTCTCTCCCTTTCTTTCTCTCTGTCTCTCTCTAATATGGTTATGAAGTTGCATCTAGGGTAAAACATCTGGTGTTTGACAAATGTAAATATTGAAAAGAAATGCTGAGAAAACCAAACCGAACCATCCAGCGTTGTGTCTTTAGAAAGCCTGTGTCTTTGTGCTGGGGATTTTAAACTGCAGAAAGCAGGGCTGCAGAAGACAACTTTACAACATTTGTGTCCAAAGCAGCAGCCAGAGTCCCAGCAGAGCAAAACAGGCTTTGAATTGGGTCAATGATTTTAAAACAAGCTCTCAAACACACACAACCAATTGCATTCAAATTGGAGCGTTGGTGACAGCCTCAAGCCACTCAAATTGCAGGAATACTGTGAGGAAATTCTGGGTATTTAAACCCGGGACAGGGGGAAATAACGGGGAGGGAGCGACCTTGCTGCCTCTTTAGATTGAAGGAGGGAGAGTCTGATACTGAATCCTGCAGTAATATATACAGCTTCATCACATCACCATCTAAATAGAAGCAGAAACCAACTCAGAAAGTATTCCAGACCCAAGCAGCAGAAGAAAGTTCACACTTCCAACAGACGCCTGGTATTATATTATTTGAGAGTGACTCTATTCTGTAATGATTTATTTCATTATTCCTGAGTGAGTCTTGTCATTGGAACAGCATTCTACTGGGGAGTTTATTCAGTTTGTTCATTGTTTTAATAAGGTTGTCACCCAGTCTAAATTAAAGACCTGTTAGTTGTTCCTGATACAGAGAGTGTCAGATCCTGCTTTAATTTACCAATTCCTCCGACAGCACAAAGCTGTGCGGGTTCGGTGGATTGGCCGTGTTAAATTGACCCTAGTGTCAGGGGGATTAGCAGGTTAAAAGTGTGGGGTCATGGGAATAGGGCCTGGTTGGGATTGTGGTCGGTACAGACTAGATGGGCCGAATGACCTCCTTCTGCACATCTGTCTAAAACCAGTAGCTTCCTCCTGTCTCACACACACTTAAGATTACGAGGCAAGGTGTATCTCTTTGGGGGGGTTACAAAATAGCGCAGAGGGAAACATCACCTCAGCGTGGTAACAATATTTATAATCCCACAATCACACCCCCACCCTCCCTTAGTCAATGAATGAATGATTCAAATGACAATGAAGGTAATTCTGCACAGCAAGATCCCACTGCCAGTCCCACGATGGAGGAGGGCAGCCCCAGACTCTGTGTCTCTTTCCCCCTGCCCCTCCTGAGACCCTCTCACACCCCTCCTCCCCACACCCTCTCTGTTTAGCTCTCCCTCCTTTTCTCTGTCTCTCTCTCTGCCTCCTCCGCCTCCCCAACATCTTTCCTGTTTAAAGTTCTGCTCACGGTCACAGTGCGAGGAATAGGGAGCCAGACCCACCTGTGTGCACAGCAAGATCCCACACACACAACCTGGTGAGGGCCAGATTAAATAAATGTTGTGGGTGAGGACTGCAGGAGAGTGTGTGGGAAATGGGATCCACTCCTCTCTCTCTCTCTCTCTCTTCCCAAATTAAATTGACAACAATTCACATTGGTGTTTTCTTAAACATTTTATTGAAAGATGAAATATGGACAGGAATGTCTGGGGAGAGAGAGAGAGGGGAGGGGTGCTGGGATTGGTAAGAACGCTGGAGAGACAGAGACAGGGAAATTCTATACCCATCCCCCATCCAAATAGAAATTCCTGGGAAAAGAGAGAGAGAAAAGAATCTGGAGTCACACAGCACAGAAACAGGCCCTTCGGCCCACCAGCTCCATGCTGGCCATCAAATCCCAATCTATCCTCCTCCCATTCCCCAGCACTTGCTCCAGAGCCTACGATGCCTCGGCGATTAAAGTGCTTGAATTTACCCGACCCCTTTTCAAGCTTTTTCCTTGAACCCACTTTGCGGTCCCTGGGCCAGATTTTGTTTGAAAATAAAAAGTGCGGTCGCTGTTGCATTGCAGCCAAAGGCCACAGGCCCAGTGTGTGCACAGCAAGATCCCACAGCAGCAGCAGCAATGTGAACCTGAATCAGATGGGACACAGTCCTCCCCCCACCCCCCACTCTCTCGCCTGCTGTGAGCCCCCTTCCCCACTCACTACCCTGTGTGTGTGTGTGTGTGTGTGTCTGCATCATCCCAAATCTCCAGAAAGGCCGGAACTCCCTCTTAAAAGTAACCCTTTTTAAAACTAAAATCACTGTGGTGCACAGCAAGATCCCACAAAGTGCAGTCAGCTGTGTTGAGCGTTTTTTAAATTTGGGAATTGTTTATACAGAGTGAGGGAGCCAGAGAGGGGCTGAGACAGTGAAATCCCTCTCTCAGGACCCTCAGAATTAAACTGGAGACCCTGTCCCTCACTGAAACCCCCCCTCCCTCTAACAGCCTGTGTCTCTCCCCCTGCATCTAACCCACAACTCCAGCTGTTTCCATCCCTCCCTCTTCCTCTCTCTCCCTGCCTCTCTGTCTCCACCTGTTTCTGCTCGAGAAGAGACAGGGAGAGAGAGAACAGGGAGAGAGAGAGACGGGGAGAGACAGAGATAAAGCGAGAGAGACAGATATTTGATAATTAATTGTGTATGGTCGCATTATTGAGTGTGGTTTAATTTGGTGATTTTTTTATACAGAGAGGCAGAGAGAGAGGTGAAGACAGTGACATTCTCTCCCTGGCACCCTCGCAAGTTCAAAGACACAAAAGCTGCAGACACTCTCACACACAAACTGGGTTTGGTAAGTTTCCCAATCTCTGCAGCTTCCCATGTGGCCCAGGGTTTGAATTGAAATTTAAAAGCAGCTTGGAGAGACTGCAGGATTTTTGAGTTGAGTTTCTCCCCCCCCCTCACCCTGTAAATATAAAATAGAAATTCCTGGATTACAATATTCCCTTGGACAGAGCAGAGGGAATGTGTGAGTGGTGTGTGTGTGTGTCTGAGACCTAGGCTGGATTTGGGAATATCTGCCTGCTGAAGAGGGTCAGTGAAACCATCCTGGCTGAATATCTCATCGCTAAAGGGTCACAGAGAGAGATATCTGATCAATAAATGTGTTACTGAACCCACTCTGGATGCTCCCTCTATCTCTGTCTTTCTCACTAACTTCATTGCAGTGTTAATGTAAGCCTTGTGACACTAATAAATAAACTTTAAATCTTTCAACTTTAAAAACTCTCTCTTTCTGTCTCTCTCAGTAACTGCAGCGTTAATGTGAGCCTTACTTGTGACAGGAATAAACAAACTTTAAAACTTTAAACATCCTCTCTGTCTCTTTATCTCTCTGTCTCTTTCTGTCTCTTTATCTATGTCTCTGTCTCTGTGTGTCTCTGCCTCTCTCTGTCTCTCTCAGTAACTTCATTGCAGTGTTAATGTAAGCCTTACTTGTGACACTAATATATAAACTTTAAAACTTTCAACTTTAAAAACTCTGTCTGTGTGTCTCTGTCTCAATTCAGACACTAGTTCAGTGCCAGGTTGAGAGGGGGTCAGTATTGAGCAGAATGGGAGGCAGTTTGATACAAAGTTTGCAGAAACTGCAGCGAGTGTTTGTAAACATGTTGGGGTTTGTGGAAAGGTCAGTGTGTAACAAGCTGAGGGAAGGTGTTTCCACTTCACATGTGGCTACTTTTTGGCAATGGGAGTTACCTTTGCATCTACAGGGAGCTCTGAAGCATCATGGCTTTCTGCCTGCCTCTGTTTGAACAGTTTAATATGAGACCTCTGGCCCTTGTTGGGAATATCAGTCTCCCAGAATACCAGTATACCTGACTGCCCACCTCCCCCCTGCCCGCCACCCCCAGCCCCCAACCCTGTGTGTGTGTTGTCCCAAGTCTGGAGACTTCCGCACAGTCCCCTGAAAGGTTTAAACTGCCTCTGAGAAAACACCCTTTTTAAAACAAAATCCCCAGCAAGATCCCACAAGGTGCAGTCAGCTGTGTTGAGTGTTTTGTAATTTGGGAAAAGTTTATACAGAGAGAGAGTGAGGCAGAGAGGGGCTGAGACAGTGAAATCAAACCCCCCGGGACACCCAGAATGAAAATCACACAGCACAAAATCCCAGGATTGCCCCTTTCCAGGTTTTACTGAGAGATTGTCCAACTAAATATTAATTCCTGGGAAAAAGAGGGAGAGAGAGAGAATAAAGAGAGGCAGATAGCGGAAGGAAATGGAGAGAAAAGCAGAGAGAAATAGACAGAATGGGGGAAAAGCTGTGGAGAGGATGAAATGAAAATCTGAACATCTGTAAACTGAATTGTAAAGGCCTCTGTGAATTTTATTCAACAATTAGGTTCATTGCTCTGTCTCCGACCCCTGTTATTTTAGATTTAAAACAAACTTATAGACAGTTTCATACATAATTTACTCTGCCACCCACCAAAGGGTTAACGTGTTTGTGACTAATTGCAAAGCCGGGATATTTTAACCCCAGCATTTTAAACTCCAGCCCCCCACACATCCCACAATCGAACCAGAACTGGTTCATCCGAGGAAGCGAGATTAAATTTAAACCTGGATCAGGGTAATAAAGAGACGACAACTCACTTGCAGCCTATAGAACAGGCCTCAGTCCATCCATCCTCCTCTGGAGAAAAGCCCCTTGTCCAAGGATCCCGAGTCATGTTGCAGTCTTCAAAATTCAAATTCCTGGGGAGAAGAGAAAATAATTAATTAAAGTACAAGAAAATGTTTAAATTAAATAGCACAAGAGCCCAGGATTCCCCCTTCTAAGATTTCACTGAGAGATTGTCTAACTAAATATGAATTCCTTGGGAAGAGATAGAATATAATTAATTTAAATACAAGAAAATGTTTAAATTGAATCCACAAGAGCCCAGGATTCCCCTTTCTCAGTTACACAATCTCTCAGTAAAATCTAAATATTAATTCTTGGGTAAAAGAGAGAGAAATATATTAAAATACCAGAAAATGTTTAAATTAAATCGCACAAGAGCCCAGGATTCCCCTTTCTCAGATTTTACTGAGAGATTGTCCAACAAAATATGACTTCCTGCGAAAAAGAGGGAGGGAGAGGGAGGGAATAAAAAAGAGAGACAGATAGAGGAAGGACAGGGAGAGAAAGAGAGAGAGAAATAGACAGAATGGGGGAAAAGCTGCAGAGAGGACACAATGAAAGTCTGAACATCTGAAAACTGAATTATAAAGGCCTCTATGAATTTTATTCAACAATTAGGAACAGCGCTCTGTCTCCCATCCCTGTTATCTTGGATTTAAAACTAACTTTTAGACAGTTTCATATTACAGATATTTAATTCACTCTTTGCCACCCAGCAAAGGGTTAACCTGTTTGTGACTAATTGCAAAGCCGGGATATTTTAACCCCAGGGTTTTAAACTCCAGCCCACCCCACAATCGAACCAGAACTGGTTCGTCCGAGGAAGCGAGATTAAAATTAAACCTGGATCAGGATAATAAAGAGACAACAAGTCACATGCGGCCTATAGAACAGGCCTCAGTCCATCCATCCTCCTCTGGAGAAAAGCCCCTTGTCCAAGGATTCCGAGTCATGTTGCAGTCTTCAAAATTCAAATCCCTGGGGAACAGAGAAAATAATTAATTAAAATACAAGAATTCTTTAAATTAAATAGCACAAGAGGCCAGGATTCCCCCTTCTCAGTTACACAATCTCTCAGTAAAATCTAAATATTAATTCTTGGGGAAAGAGAGAGAAAATAATTAAAATACAAGAAAATATTTAAATTAAATAGCACAGCAAAAACCCAGGATCTCCTCTCAGTTACACAATCTCTCAGTAACACCCAAACACAACAAGTCAGTTGTAAAGCAGAGACTAAAGAGTTAGGGTGGCACGGTAGCACAGTGGTTAGCACTGCTGCTTCACAGCTCCAGGGACCTGGGTTCGATTCCCGGCTTGGGTCACTGTCTGTGTGGAGTTTGCACATTCTCCTCGTGTCTGCATGGGTTTCCTCCGGGTGCTCCGGTTTCCTCCCACAGTCCAAAGATGTGCGGGTTAGGTTGATTGGCCATGCTAAACATTGCCCTTAGTGTCCTGAGATGCCTAGGTTAGAGGGACTAGTGGGTAAATATGTAGGGATATGGGGGTAGGGCCTGGGTGAGATTGTGGTCGGTGCAGACTCGATGGGCCGAATGGCCTCTTTCTGTACTGTAGGGTTTCTATGATTCTATGAGACAGTTCCCTCCCTGTGTGTTTCTCTCTCTCTCTCTATTCCACTCTCATTCAGATCTCGCTCCCTCTGATATGAAACATTAAATCTGGATCAGGTTAATAAACAGACACAACTCACTCAGGGTGAAGCCTGAGCAACAGGCCTCAGTCAGCCCTCCCTCTGGAAGAAGCTCCTCTCCTTCATCCTGGTCACAAACATTCCCGTCCTTTGGATCCTCGACACATCCCCAGTTTTCAAAATTCCTCAGGAGAAAAAGAGATAAAAATTGGTTAAAAAGAGAGAGAAAAAGAGACACGGCCATTTTAACAATAAGACACACAACATATCACAGCGAGGAGTCCAGCATTTCCATTCAAGTCCATTCAGCATCATGTCCACACAAGCAAAGCACAGGTCAAAAAGCAGATTGACACACACACTGACACACACACACACTGAATCAGAGTGGGAATGTTTTCAGTGCAGGGGGATTATTGGTGTGGGGACTGAAGGCTCTCAGATTCACATTTATCCTGAGTGTGCTGGATGCAAACCCCACCCTGAGTCTCTGACATGTTTACAATGTCTGTCTCTCTATTGCGATGCTAATTCACCCCCCCTCCCCCTCTCACCCCAGAGGAGTTTGTGGCAATGTCAGACTGACTCTTGATATGTTAATGCAGGCCGGCAATGGATTCTGCAAGTTCCTGTCTTTAGTTTCTTTAGTTTAATTTCAAACTTTATTTCTTTTCCCCTGTAGGTCGTGTTCGTCCATTTCAAAAACCCCCTGACCCCCCCACAGCAGCCCTGAAAATCCTTGCAGCCGCTCCCCACAACCCAGCGAGTGGAGGGGGAATGGGGATGTGTGAGTGAGTGTATTGGGGGGATTGTGTCAGTGTGTGTCTGTCTATCCCCCCCTCTCTGCTCACACTTCC